>NC_091119.1:206595297-206825297 GCF_040183065.1 Periplaneta americana | reverse complement strand
GCTGTGCATCGACTGGAGTGGTTTGTAATTTATATATATATATATATATATATATATATATATATATATATATTTGACGTCCAGACCAGCGCAGTTTCAAATGTTGGCAAACAAAGAGACAAATGCTAAGGACGCGATAAAATTAAACAAATGCTAGGGACGCGATAAAATTAAACAAATGCTAGGGACGCGATAAAATTAAACAAATTCTAGGGACGCGATAAAATTAAACAAATGCTAGGGACGCGATAAAATTAAACAAATTCTAGGGACGCGATAAAATTAAACAAATGCTAGGGACGCGATAAAATTAAACAAATGCTAGGGACGCGATAAAATTAAACAAATGCTAGGGACGCGATAAAATTAAACAAATTCTAGGGACGCGATAAAATTAAACAAATGCTAGGGACGCGATAAAATTAAACAAATGCTACGGACGCGATAAAATTGTGCGATAAGCAGCCATGATTGGTTGAAATACGTCCTTTCGTACCGTTTTATTGGTCAAAAGTAGTATGACGTAGTAAGAGTGTAATAGTCAGTATAAAAACACGAAAAGTTTTTACACACATTTATTAAAAGAACTCAATTTTCAAAGTTAAATTTTGTTGGCATTTCTTGATTTTCTGTCATTGACACTGAAGTATTTTACGAGGTGTCTTATCAGATAAAACGTTTCCTTAAAAAGCGTCTTATCAAGAAATATAACTGTGATTGGTTGATTTTAAGGCGGTTCTGAAACGTTATTGGCCAATATCGCAAATTCATCGTATAAGTTGAATAGTCAACATTATCTCCATACTATCACAATCTAGTACATACAGCCACGAAGCTTGAGTTGTTGAGGGTACTAGGGACAATAGACTGAACCGGTACTATTTCGCCTTGTCTGAGATGAGGCGATAGTAGCGATCCTAGTGGTTAGCAACTATCTATGGATGCATATTCCTTACGTATTGAGCTTCTTGACTGTTGTATACTAGACTGTGATATTGTGTTAATTTTAAAATGACGTAGACACAAATTTCACAAAACTTTAGAATTAGAATATACATAGAGAGAAAACATACCTTTGCTAATTACGTGACTGTTCATTTAATGTAAGAAAATTGAAATGTTTAAATTGGTTTACTTGATAATTCATCTCCATGGCTTTAAATGAAATAAATAATAATAATAAATTATTGATTGCACACTTTAACATCTATGCATCACTATTGATAATATTAAACTTGTTAACAACTTTTTTAACTTCACTTGTATGGTACTTTAATTGGTTTCGGCGGGACTTTACTCCATTTTCAAACTTATATTTAAGAATGGTGATACTGATACGAACTTTAAGTTCTTGTGTGTTGGATACTTCGCATTTCCTGTGTTAAGGAGATAACAAAAATAATAATTGAAGAGTACAGTTCCTTAGATACTATTCCTATGTCATTAGCTACTTACTAAGAAGGAAACTGTTTTTAATTATACCGTCTGATTCGTTTGAAAAGACATAAAATGAAATGACTGTAAAATTTATAATGGGGTGCTGTGGAATTCATTTCAGTTCCAATGTGATACTGAAGCACGGGAGTTTTGTATCATCATTGTTACCGGATAAGAAACAAAAGAAGTTACTCAGCAACGATCGAATAAACAAAATGCTGCTTACTGCACAAATCGAGCGAAATATGTCTTGTGGTTTGCTGAATTTGAAAGTGTAAAATTTGTTCAACGGCGGTTTCAACCAGAGTATGGTGTTCGGAGTTACAAGTCTCATATGAACTGGAACAGGCGAGTCCTAAAGTTAATGTTTGGTGCGCGGTAAGTTGCTATAATCTGTATGGGCCGTTTATCTTCGCAGAGGAAACAGTTCGATCAGAACCATACCTGAACTTGTTGAAAAACTTTTTCGAACCACAACTGTAACAGTAAAACAACATGGGTATCATGTTTCAACAGGATGGTACACCATCTCACTGTCCGTAATTATCTGGACGACACATTTGGTAACAACTGGTGTGGTTGAGGAGGGGCAAATATGTGGCCCCCAAATTCCCCGGACTTGACATCACAAGATTTCTTTCTCTGGGGGTTTCGTGATATGTACGATCTCATAGCAAAGGTTTTCTCAGCTTTTGAGAAAGTTACCCCTGAGATGTTAGACCACACGTGAGAGGAATTAGCCTCAAGATATGAACTGTATTCTAGCGGAAGAGGCTCCCCTCTCCTTGGGGGCTTATACAAGTGAGGAGCAAGTTCGAATGCTTAGAGGTGGCAGCCCCACCATCGGACTTACTCAGCAGTAGGCTGGTTACCTACTATGAGGACAATTAAATAAACTCGAACTCCCCAAAGGAATAGCCGGATAGATAAACTGAAGACGACCTATGGCAGTAACAAGGACAAACGATTAGGAAAAACTAACAGATGGAGGATAGCAACCTGGAACGTTCGAAGCATTCACCACAAAGTAGAGATTTTAGAGAAGGAATTGAAAGCCGCCTCAGTAGATATAGCAGTAATTACGGAAACGAAGAAGAAATTAAAAGGAACAGAAGAACTAGAAGACTATTTATATATTTATAGTGGAGTCCCACAAAACAAGAGAGCCTCAGCTGGTGTAGCAATTTTCATTAATAAAAGTCTTAAGAATAAAATACACAGTTACACATGGATAAATGAAAGACTAATTTTACTCAGATGCAAACATGGAAGAGGATATATAACCATTATAGGTGCATATGCACCTGAAGAAGGAAGAAAAGAAGCCACAGACGAATTTTATGAACAATTACAAACAACATATAACTCAATAAATCCTAATGATTATGTTATTCTGTCAGGCGATCTAAACGCAAGAGTAGGAAACCAGAAAATCCCAGGAATCGTTGGAAATAAAGGAGAACAAGTAATCAATAAGAATGGTGAACACCTTAGAGAATTTTGCTCTTTTAACGAATTAAGGGTAATGAACACGTTCTTTGAACACAAAGATATACATAAATTTACAAGGACGGATGGACATATATACAGCATTATTGATTACATAATAGCTAATAGGAAAACAGCTCTCTTAATAGAAGATGTACGTGTATTTCGAGGTAAAGATATATACTCAGATCATTACTTGGTAATATCAAAATTAATAATACCAACTCCTTGGAAAAGAAGTCAAGTAAAACAGGACAACAAAAAAGAAATTTATAAAGTTAATTTGTTACAACAAGAGAGCATCAAGTATTTATATCAGAGAAGGTTAGATAATTTATTTACAGAAATGCCTGTCAGTAATAATATCAATTTGGAATGGGAAACACTAAAGAAGGTAATACTCCAAGCAGCAGAAGAAGCTCTTGGAAAGAGAATCAAAAGACATAAAAAAAGAGGATTAAGAATATGGAATCAAGAGATTGCAGACATAATTAAAAACAAGAAGGACGCATATTTACGATATTTACAAGACAAATCCATAGAGAATAGAACTGAATATAAAAGGAGATGTGCAATTGCTAAGAGAGAAGTAAGAAGGATACATAGAAAAAGTTGGGAAACATATGTAAATGAATTAGAATGTGATTTTCATGGAGCCCAAAAGTATGCATATAAAGTCCTAAAAATGATAAATTCTGAGGAAAAAGATAAAATACAATTGAATCCAATTATAGAAAGTGAATGGCTGGAATTTTACAAAGAATTATGGACTCAACCCGATCAAGAAGATGTCTACATAAATACTGAGGAAGCACATATAGACTATATAACAATGGATGAGATGATAGAAGTAATAAAGAGTAGTAAAAATAAAAAATGTCCTGGTATTGATAATATTAATATTGAACTGATAAAGTATGCGACACCAGCTGTATTATATCGCCTTCTTAATTTAATAAATATATGTTGGAGTCACGGATACATTCCAGAAGAATGGAAAACTGCTGTCATTGTACCAATCTTCAAAAGAGGTGGAAGAAGCAATTGCAATAACTATAGAGGTATTAGTTTACTGGGTACTTGTTATAAGATATATGCAAAATTAATAACAAGAAGATTAAATAAAATTACAGAAGTATTGTTAAAAAACGAACAACATGGATTCCGGAAAGGACGATCAACAACAGATTGTATCTTCACCATAAACCAGATAATTGAAAAAAGAAGAGAATATAACTTAGAAACACACTTATTATTCATCGATTATGAGAAGGCTTTTGATAGAGTGAATAGATCAAAATTATGGAAAATAATGGAGAAAAGAGGATACCCA
The DNA here is from genome assembly GCF_040183065.1 of Periplaneta americana. NCBI lineage: Eukaryota > Metazoa > Arthropoda > Insecta > Blattodea > Blattidae > Periplaneta > Periplaneta americana. The sequence goes on along the minus strand of NC_091119.1, from coordinate 206,821,039 downwards.
CAACATCTGATAAGAATATTACGTAGCATGTATCTTAATACCAATATTTGCATTGACAAAGGGAAAGGTCCAGGTAAATTAACAACAGAAGTTAATGGAGGTGTTAGACAAGGGTGCCCACTATCACCCACTTTATTTAATATATATCTTAACGAAGCCATTGATGACTGGCTGAATATTTTAAACTGTGATTTTATCTTAGATGAAACACCTGTAAATTGCCTACTTTTTGCAGACGACCAAGTGGTGATTGCTGATACAGAATACAACCTCCAAAGTGCAGCTTATAAACTGAGTCAAATAACCAAAGGCTATAATTTAAAAATATCACACACTAAAACAAAAACAATGGCTTTCATAGGGACCCAGCATAAAAGGTCGAAAATAGTTATTGACTCCAAAATTATTGAGCAAGTTAGTAATTTTAAATATTTAGGATGCAACATTTCTTATATGGAAAAAAGAGATATGGAAGAAAAGATGCATAGATTTCAAGGTATATGTGGAACAATTAGACGGAGCTTAGGAAAAAGAACAACGAAAGAAACACAGTTAAAACTCTACAAAACAGTAGCCCTACCAGTACTACTTTACGGAGCAGAGACTTGGACCTTATCAGAAAGAGACAAAAGACGACTAGAAGCCTCAGAAATGAAATTCCTAAGATCAGTGGCGGGATATTCTTTATTACAACACAAGAGGAATGAAGATATCAGAAAAGAATTAGGGATAGAGGGAATAACACAAAAGTTAACAAATCACAGAAATAGGTGGATGGAACATCTAGAAAGGATGGAGGATCACCGAATCCCCAAGAAAGCTTTCCAGTATGCTCCAAGAGGAAGGAGAAATGTTGGTCGTCCTAGGTTTCGTTGGAGAGAACAATTCTAATGGGGACGGAACGGGCCTACCGGCTCAACCCGTGATGTTGATGATGATGATATGAACTGTGGTGTGTTCACAATGGTGGGCACGTCAGAGTCTAATTTGAACAAAACTCCAATTCTTCTAGAATTCATGTACAAATTATTTAACAATAAATAGCAACAGCTCTCATTTTATCACGTTTTTGTTTCATGTCTTCCCAAACGGATCACCCCATACAGTGTATTAATATGAAATATAGGCCTATTAAAGCATCTAGCTATATTAAACTTCTCTGCCGAACAGGTACTGCAAGCGAGTTCAAAGAATACACTAATTTACATTTTAAGTACAACAGAGTTCTTTATAATTGAATTCAATTAACTTATAAGTCTGAGAAAATTTAATCGCTGTAGATATGAACTTGAGTTGGGAAAGACATTCAAGTCAACATACAAAAACAACAAACGAATCTTCTCACAAACGGCATGATCTATAGTTGAATTCAGTTGCATTCATCATTCATCTTTCATGTTTTGTAATCTTTAATCATAGGTACTGAACACTTACCAGATTTTCGAGGTCTGATATGCATTTCACAAACATGATGATCTCCATGTTTGACGTGTTGCATAGCCTTCCTCCGCTCGTCTTCGACGCTGCTGAAACATTGCGAGTGTTATCGGATAGAACTGTCAATTTTAGGGAAGATGGTTGTTACAGTGTGTGTGAAAAAAATAGAGAAAATTCCTGATATCAGATTTCCGTAGGTTTAATCTTAATGATGTTTTGTTATATTTTTGTGCTGAATAATTTATTCAACTTTTGGCTATTGAGGGAACTTACAATAATTATCTACTATATTGTGAGTTAGAAATTAATTTTTAATTTTTAAATATATTTATTTTTTATTTTTCACCATTTAACTTAGAATTGCGAAATTTTCGGGGCATTTTAATACATATATTGCAGTCTTAATGATGCAGTAATCTCTGATTGAGGTTCTGGCTGATATGTACATCTATTATCAGGCAGTACATCTCACTTGACGATATGTGTCAGAGGAAGAACAATTGTTTGTATGCATCTGAAGTCTGACTAGTGTAATATATAGCTAGTCGGCGATGTATACAATGTAGGGAGAAGGAACTGAACCACCCTTCCCCGTGGGACTGAAGCCGGATGATCTATGGCGAGTGCTTGGCATCAACTCCTTTGATTAGATTACCCCCCTTTGATTTGATTACCTGGTTGGGTTTTTCCGAGGTTTTCCCCAAACCAAAAGGCAAATTCCGGGTAATATTTTGGCGAATCCTCGGACCTCACCTCATCTCACTACATCTCGCCAAAATATTGTAAAAAATTGCACAAAATTGTAATAATTGTAGAAAATTAATAAATTGTAAAACTATAAAAATTTGTAAAAAATTGTAATTGTAATATTGTAAAATTTTGATTTGTTCCACATCTTAAAGCTTCATTCCTCATGTAAGATCTATGGAATAAAATGAATGAATGAATGAATGAATGAGTGAATGAATGAATGAATATCTCCTGGCTTAGCCGCCTCATGATTGATGCCATATTGGTGTCACTTATGAGACTCCAACCTGTTTTCGGACAGTTAACTGAATAGAAAATGATGCTGTTATTTAAAAATATCTCAGACATTTTCTAATTTATGTTAATTACGGAATTAAGTAATTTTTCTAATGAATGTTAATTTTGTTATTGCAAAACTATTGGCCATATTCAAATTATATTCTATGGTTTTGCTTGCCAACAGGTAGTTAACATTTCATTGACATCAGAACCATATGAAATGAATACAGTGGACTAATGTACAGTGATGTAATAATAATCCAGAATAATACGTTTAAAATAAAAAATAAATATTTGTAGCTTAAAATGGAGTAGATAACAACGATTATAGATTGACTCAACAGCCAAACGTTGGCTTATTCAGCACAAACAATGTCAAAAACTGCGATCATTAGAACCAAATCCATGGCAATCAGATTTCAGGCAACTTTTTTCTAACTTAGAAAGCATGATGGAATATTCAGATTGTCAATTTCTATAAATGAATACAATATAATATTTTATTACTCAGTCGATGACAAATCAATGTAAAATAATGACTTATTTTATAGTCATTAAGTTTATATATATGAATTACAAAATTGCGAACGTTTTCGCCTATTCAGGCATCCTCAGGCAGAGTTATACAATATCTCAATGTCACATACGTAGCTATTGGTGGTGAGTACTATTTGAATTAATGATGTACAAGCCATCTTCATTATTAAAATGTAATATTACAAGTAGTAAACTTAAATAATGTTAAAAATGTTAAAACCATTTAGTAATTAAACTTCATAAATGGTTTTAACATTTTAACATTATTTAAGTTTACTACCTGTAATATTACATTTTAATAATGAAGATGGCTTGTACATCATTAATTCAAGTAGTACTCACCACCAATAGCTACGTATATGACATTGAGATATTGTATACTCTGCCTGAGGATGCCTGAATAGGCGAAAACGTTCGCAATTTTGTAATGCATATATATAAACTTAACTTTTTTCTAATTTTTCATGTATCATAACAACCGTCTTCCCTTGCTTTTTCTGAGTTGTAATATTTTGGCTTAGAATTGTTTTATACTATTTTAGAAATAGATAAGGGCTACAGGAATTACGGTTGATATAGTTAGATTGAATATCTTGTCTGATGCTTTGTCAATCACGGACGAAAACAATGATGATCCGTAGTACAGAATCTTTAAAAGTGTTGCCACATCCTATGGGTTGATATAGTTATTCGTACCTCGACTTCTGACTTTAGCAGTTCTGATACATCTGCCAACCATTTCCTTGGAGATTCCGATCGTCTGCTGTCTGTTGTCGGAGGAGACGTATTCAACCATTTCTTCAAATTTGATGTCCCCGTACTTGTCACTCTGCATCAGTATTAACATAAGAATTACAAGAAATTTCAAGAACTTAATGTACATTCACGCAATATAAAGTGTTTACAGACACACTTATATCCGTATCTTTCAGAGCTACTTTCTATAAAAATGTTGCCGTCGTTATGAATTTTGCAATGAAAAATCCCAGGCCTGATCGAGACTCGAACTCGGCTAGATGGTGTAGACCAGTGGTTCCCAATTACTTCAGAGTTGTGGACTCCCTTTTTATTTTTAAGGCAAGCTACGGACCCCACACATTTAAATTTTGGTGTCTGGGTAGAAGTAGCAGTTGAGATGTAGGTAGCAATATTAACAACAGTTAAATTGAACGTACTGTACAGTGTATACCTGAATCTGAATGTCATGAGAAAAATCACACCTCTTTTTGTTTCGGACAATTTGTTGCACGTCTGGTTCAATATTTATTACTTTTGTGCGAGATCGTGCGTATTTGCTTGGTTTCCGCACAAAACCAATCCGCGGAAAGTCTAAAATTCCACATTCAGTATTCCCAACGTAACACACATAACAATTTCCCTCTTCTTACCGCTTAATTGACATATTGATTTTACTGCTTTAGGCTTTTAACATATCATTTTTAGAGACGTTCAATATAGTAATAATTATAAATTGGAAACTTACCACTGCAATTTCACGTAAATTGCACTGTTAATTATTGTTTTTAAATATTTGCAAAAATTAAGTAAACTCTACAACTCCACTAAAGTAACATTAAGGAAGCCGTGAAAAAATCAACAAGATTCCAGACTCATCATAGACTGGGGGGGGGGGAAAGTCAGACGTATATCACGGCCTGCTGGAGTATAGTAAACATAGAAAACACTTTAAAGCAACAATGTTGAAGATAAATATTTTTGTTTTGCAAATTTGCCGTCATTGAACAGAAACCAAGATGGAGATTTCATTGCAACTAATTAGAAATTCCTCTTTCAGGTGTGTAATAAACCATCTTCGTACAAAATAATGTACGATACACGAGCGGTATGTTTTCTTTCAATTCTCGGAAATTAAAAAGGCTCAACTACGTTTCGCTTTTTCAAACTTTTCCTCGAACACGAAAACTTCAACATACCGCTCTTGTAATGCATATTACTATTAGCCTTAAATCAGGTTCAACATCGATGCGATTTCTGTGTTTGTTTTTCAGGAAACGAAGTATTGAAAATGCTTGTTCATAAAGATATGTGCTACAAAATGGAACTAGATGTTTCAATGCCTTTTCATCTATTTTCTTATACTCAGAAAATACCTTCACCCAAAATTGATCAAGTGTACATTCTTTGAAAAATATTTTAAATGAACCATTACAAGTAACATCAACAAGTTCATCTTGTTCCTCCACAGATAAAGTTTTTAATTGTACCACACCATACTCGAAAGGATTTCTTATCCATGAGTTTTCAGAATCTGATGGGGAAAAGTAATCTCTGAAGCTAGTCGCTAAATCTTTCAGATGCTCAACGATGATATGTTGAATTTCTTGTGGTAATCCATCAGAAATGATTTCAATGTTGGGAAGGTGCTGAGACTACCACCTTCAGCTCAGCTTGCTCACAGCCATATTTTATAATTGATGCTTCAATCCTGTCTTGAACGTCAAAAATATTCATACCACTACCTTGAAGAATTTGTTCAAGTACTCAAAAATATCTGCTAAGTAGGCTGCCTTAGACAACCAAGAGAAGTTATTTAACTGAACACATGGAAATTTATTATCACTCAGAAATAGTCGTACTTCAACACTTTTGTATACAGAAGTGCATTGGGTATCCAGAGGAAAATTTTTGCAGCGATTCTTTGCCAAATTGAATGGGTTATAAATTACGAGATGTAAGTAATATAATGGACCCCCTAAATTTGTACTACGGACCCCCAGGGGTCTGCGGACCACCAATTGGGAAATACTGGTGTAGACTATCCAAGCGCAGAAAGATTTCACGACGCTGCTGACATCTGCTCAACACCTTTTGACGCAGCAGCTGAAAGTACAGAATATTTCTCCCCGTAGCGTTCATAAAGAAATTCCTTACCCATGGGTGTTTGTTTAATGATATATTTTTTGTGAAGAAGTCTTAAGACTATCTTGTAAGATCTGAATGACACAGTGGTACTTGAAATACTACATAGGCCTAGAAGTTATGACAGTCAGTATGTAATGTACAACTTACGAGACCCATTCCGTGGCAGGCACATTGAAGGAGACACTGAAAAAAGAAAGGAAAATATTGTATTTAATATGCCAATAACAGAGTTGGTCAACTTTGTGTTACTGCGCATTTTTTCTCACTTACGTTGTAAATATTCAGCTGTTCTCTTGGATTCGTCTTATGAAGGCCTGAAAATGAAATGATACATTTCATAATATTGGTTTCGTTCAATTACAAACAAAACAATGTAAACAGAAACTACCCAGTATAGTTTAGATGAATTTTGATGTTTGAAATCGTGGTTTTGAATAGGTAGGAGCTTTCAGAAGTAGAAGTACTCGTACTTTAAGTTGCTTACAAATTAGCTACTTTTTATGAAAACTTTTAATCCTCTCCATGTCACTTCCAGTTGCCATAGTAACTAGTTTTTTACCTGAAAAAAATTCCGTAGGTTTATCAGTAATTTGATCTACTGTTGCATTTTTTTTTGTTGAGTAGGGCGCTAGTAGCATGTTGCTATGGTAACCAGATGCCATCATGCAGAGAACTGGGTTAGTTACAAAAATACCCGTCGGCACAGATATGTAAAAATATTTTACTAATGTAATTACGGATTCAGTCGTGTTTTAAATATTTCTCTTCACGAAAGTAAATTATTTCACCCTGAAAATTCGTATTGGACTTTATTACGATTGTGGACGGAGTTTTCAGCCGAAGGTTTAATTTCTTGCCCTTAAGAGTTGTACTTCCCAGAAGCTCGTAGTTAATTTTAGAAAAATGAAAATGATTCGGTTACAAATTAAAGAAATTAAACAACTCTTCTCATATCAGATATTGCACTTCAAATTTGATAAGAGTCTCAGGGTTTAAACACTGAAAACCATTGTACAACATGTAGTATCATTGAAGTTAGGAATGTCTGGAGATGAATAGAACAGCAATGTGATGAGTTGATGAGTTCCTGGAAGGCGAATTAAGCTGTAACTATAGGAAGACTGCCAGTAGATTAAAGAACAAAGACTTTTTAATTGTATGTGTTTACGTCATTGTTGAGTAAAATTGCGTTTCGTCTGCCCAGAACCGAATCAGAAGGATCACACTATGAAAAAAAAATTCTGCAATTGTTGGAAGTGCGTCGGTTGAATTTAGATCCACCCTGTGTAATTTTGATCTAAAGTTCAAACTTCATTGCCGTACATTATATTGAGTGGTACTATTATATTGCTTATCTTAATTCTAGACCTAGGAAGTTTCTGAACTATATATGTAGGCCTACCGGGTGTCACAGAAGTCATGCACCGTAGACTAAACAAAAGTTTACATGTGCTTTTCGTTTCAGAACTAGTGAAATGATGTTGAATGAAGACGAGTGCATTGAGATGATCCTCATTATCTGCCGTTGCAGTAACAGGGAGGTACACGAATCCTGTATTCTTAAAACTTGGCGAGCAGTTGTCCCAACATTGATACGAGAAAAATGGTGTCTGACAGAGATTGAGATCTGTTACTGCACTGGAGGACCATGGGTATGATGTCGACACATTCTTCTTGAATGAAATTATTTCGCTAGTCCTGAATTCCGAAACGAAGGGCACATGTGAACTGCTGTTAGCCCATTCTACATGGCTTCTGGAACAATCTGTAAATCGGACCTTAAAAAGACTGTTTAGTTTATTTATATTTGTGTTGAATTTTACACTTTCCTATAGTAAGCCTATTGTCAACACCAAAATTGTTGAAACTGCGAATTACATAAAAAAATGAAATGCATTTTGGCATGTTCGTACTCTCCAGTAGCTGCTATGGCAACCACAGTATGACACGAGAAAATTATAGTTTTTTTATTTGGCTCAAACATTTGCTATTTATTGTGATTTTGATTTCTTTTGTTTCTTACCTGGAAAGTTCACTGTTATAGAATTTTTCTCTCGATATACTGTCCAAAATATTCAGATACATTTTGTGACACGAATAGTTAAAATTAAATAGACGTTTGGAAATGTAATACGTGAAAAGTAAAAATATTACCTTCGAACTCTTCCTTCACGCCCTCCAGACATCGCATGTATATCTCAATTGTTTCGTTAGAAGTCTGATTGGAAGGGATGTTGCAACACGTCTGGAACAGATAGTTAACATAAGTTACTAATGCAATTCGGATTTCATATTTTTACCAAACTTCCCTCATATCCATAATTTATGATTTTTTACACACACGGTAAAGATTCTATAGCATAGGTTTTCACGATGCTAGGTCTGCACCTGAGACAACACGGAACAACGAACAAGAGTCTATATCCTGGTAGGGTTTCGAGCCCACGACTGTTTCTATCATAACGACTGTGTTACTCATGCACAGTTCCTGCCCTACAACAAAAGCGTTTTTAGAAGTCACGCGAGATAAGATAAACAATCTGTAGTACAAAGGAGAACGATAAAAAAATTGTCATTATGCTTTGAAAATCTGTCCATTATAATATGAATCAACTAGGCTATGAATGCAGAACTTCCGTCTGCAGCCTCCGTACACACAACGCATTGCGTATTTTCCCTTATAGTATTATTATTATTATTATTATTATTATTATTATTATTATTATTATTATTGCTAATATCATTATTGACATAGCATTGGCAGTACAGCTGCTGTAGCATTTACAACAGTTGTAATATTACCAGCAGTAGTACAGTAGTATACTTACTGGCTTTTAAGAAACCCGGAGGTTCATTGCCGCCCTCACATAAGCCCGCCATTGGTCCCTATCCTGAGCAAGATTAATCCATTCTCTATCATAATATCCCACCTCCCTCAAATCCATTTTAATATTATCTTCCCATCTATGTCTCGGCCTCCCTAAAGGTCTTTTTCCCTCCGGCCTCCCAACTAACACTCTATATGCATTTCTGGATTCGCCCATACGTGCTACATGCCCTGCCCAACCCAAACGTCTGGACTTAATGTTCCTAATTATGTCAGGTGAAGAATACAATGCGTGCAGTTCTGTGTTGTGTAACTTTCTCCATTCTCCTGTAACTTCATCCCTCTTAGCCCCAAATATTTTCCTAAGCACCTTATTCTCAAACACCCTTAACCTATGTTCCTCTCTCAGAGTGAGAGTCCAAGTTTCACAACCATACAGAACAACCGGTAATATAACTGTTTTATAAATTCTAACTTTCAGATTTTTTGACAGCAGACTGGATGGTAAAAGCTTCTCAACCGAATAATGACAGGCATTTCCCATATTTATTCTATGTTTAATTTCCTCCCGAGTTTCATTTATATTTGTTACTGTTGCTCCAAGATATTTGAACTTCTCCACCTCTTCAAAAGATAAATTTCCAAATTTTATATTTCCATTTCGTACAATATTCCCGTCACGAGACATAATCATATACTTTGTCTTTTTTTGGGGATTTATTTCCAAACCTATCTCTTTACTTGCTTCCAGTAAAATTCCCGTGCTTTCCCTAATCGATTTTCTCCTAACATATTCACAGTGGTATTAGTAGTTACAAATTGCTTCCACCTTTTCAAAGAATAAATTTTCAGGTTTTAGTGGTGGTGGTGGTAGTGGTGGTGGTGGTGGTGGTGGTGGTGGTGGTGGTGGTGGTACAGCATCTATAGCATTTACAACTGAGAAAGAAAGAAGAAACAAGTAGCTGCAGCAGACAGTTCGAGTTCTCACAATTTCTTAATCCCGGCATTAGAAGACATCGTTTTCTGCACGGTTTCATGACTTGCGTGCACTCGGCCTGTGATTATGAACTTTATGGCTTTCTTATTGAAATCTCCTTTCGTTAAAGTTTCTGATTAGTAGAATGTAAAACTAGATCAATGACAGGCCCTACCTCGATGTGATATTTCTCCAAGCCGCTGTCGGAGTCCTCTTTAGATTTGGCACTTCCAGTGGAACTTTCAGCCGAGGTCTTCTTCACGGTGATGGTCTCCTTCCACTGCACCCCGCCGTTGACCGTTATGGTGTAGTCCCCACTGGGGCTGTTGATCACTTGCACGGCTGTTCAACACAGCAACAATGAATATGCTGGCCAAGTCATCTGGTAATTCATTTTGAAGATGTGAATTCTAATGAGAAAGCAGTTTCTACTGAATTGTGAAAAACTCACAACGTAAAAACGAAATGGAATCGTTATCCAGAACTGTATGTTTTAAAATAGGCCCAGCAATCACATGATAACAAAAATAATTGAATTTGGGACGTTTTGAAAAAATAAAGGCAGAATTTCTGTTGTAATATGAGAATGGGTTACAGAGAAGGGAAATCTATAAAAAAAATACCAGACTTGGTGATATCATATCTCGAAATTTATGAGAATAAAATAAATAAATAAATAAATAAATAAATAAATAAATAAATAAATAAATAAATAAATAAATAAATAAATAAATTAATTAATTAATTAAATAAGTAAATAAATAAATAAATAAGTAAATATATAAGTAAATAAATAAATAAATAAGAAAATAAATAGATAAATAAGTAAATAAGTAAATAAGTAAGAAAGTAAATAAATAAATAAATAAGTAAATAAGTTAATAAATAAGTAAATAAGTAAATAAATAAATGAGTAAATAAATAAATAAATGAGTAAATAAATAAATAAATAATTGAGTAAATAAATAAATAAGTAACCAATAAATAAATAAATAAATAAATAATTAATAAATAAATAAATAAGTAAATAAGTAAGTAAATAAATAAGCGAACCAATAAATAGATAAATAAATAAATAAATAAGTAAATAAATAAATAAATAAATAGATAAACTATCAAGCAATTTTTTCTGTTCGGAAGGTCTAATATATTAAGATATACCTATGTGATTAGTTATTGGATTACATATATTACATTGGAAATTGTTTATGTAACAATAAACAAATGGAGTATAAGAAGAATCTATTGTGTCTTAATCAATTAAAATAATATCAACTACAATCTTGTCGCACCTGATGTGCATTTGTTTAATCTCTTATCATACCTGGTCTTCAGACGTTCAATATTTTCATTGTTTCCTTACCAATACAGTGGGCCATGATATTGCGTCCTAGCAAATAAGTATGGAATATCTTTATTTGTAGTACAATCTGTTTCTGTAAGTTGTAAATTATTTATTGTGTATGAAATTTGGCATAACCTACTTGCAAAATATGCCTTTTGCTTTATTCCGTACTTTTAATATTTTCGATGAATTGTTTTTAATTAATAGTAATTCATTTCCACAACTTTGGAAGAAAATTGTGCATTCATGTTGTATATCCCTATTATTTTTTAAAAAATCCACGAATTTTAAAGTGATTCTTACTTTAGAATGGTTGTAGTGACTTCATGGACAGCATGAACTAAAATCTTTCATTGTTAAAATATTAGCATAATTCAAATGTATATAACATATTGTTATTATTTAAATGTTCATGATCTATTCTATTTAATAAATAAATAGAAAATCTAGAGTTAAGATTGTAGTTCATTGTTCTAAAGTGTTAAGAAACAAAAGCCTGGAACGTTTTATTACAACATCTAGAAACGATTTTCAGTTATAGGGGAAAACAGGTATAAAATTTCAAGTTCTGGAAAACGAGCGAGGGAGGAAAGTTTAAAGGGACAATGAAGTGGTATGTAAGACATTATTATAGATAACTAAAAATTATTTCACCACAAGAAAGAGAAAAGTGTAGACGATTCTATATAGAAAGTAGTAAAAAGAAATGCCATTTTTAATCCGTATAGACCTAGACTATATGTACTTCTACCGTTAAGAATATAGTCGGCATTCTAGTCGTAACTTGTAAGTGAAACATTTTTTTGAAAATAATATGCGTTATTTAAATTCTTTTTATTAATTATTTATTATCATATTCGCTAAATTGCCACAATAAATACCACTGTAAGTTTTTACTTTCTCTACATCAATTCAACATCAAATTAAGTTGCCAGTATATGTATCAAAACCTCTCGTTGCATCACCCACGAAGATTGTAACACAACAAGGGGAAAGAAGAGAACTCAAACGTGACTCGAACTCCGAAGTCCATCACAAAGCCGTAGCTGTGGTCTGAAGGTGTTGAGGTAGCTATACACATTAACACGTCAGTAACTCGGGGACCATTGTACGCTGTCTACTTCGACAACGTCTTGTCTTGTTTTAGGTCAGTAACTTCTATCACCAAAATAGGTCAGCAGAAAAATTATAAAATGAAAAGGAGAAAGACAAGATTGGCCTGACAGCGGCCATACTCACACGGAGTCATTTCAGCCGCCTCGACGTCTTCCGTCGCCTTGGTTACCCCGGCGGTCACAGCCAGGCAGATCGCTAGTGCAGACGCAATCATCATTTTGAGGTGTTGACTGAGGCTTCATCGACAGTCAGCTGTCTATTTATACAAATCTGTCATGCGACGGTGAGCGACGTTACGACTCTCAATTCTATACAAAACACGAATGAACCTGTGGGGTTCCCCCCCTTCCTGTTGAGTTACGTAAATGCTTAACATTTGTTAGGGGTGATTAAAATCGTATTATGCGAGAAAAAGCACACCGGCTGTGAATGTGCACAACGATTAAAACGTTCATTGAAAGCCGTGATCCTGGGTTCGAATCCGTGCATTGTGAACGTGAAGATCTCACGTGAGTCCTAGAATTTAGAAATCTTCTCACTATTCGTGAGCTGCCACAAGGGACAAAGAGTACTTAACCATATAAATGTTTACAAGTTCAGTGAACCATTAATTTTGTTTTGACAATGAAACTCCTACAAGTACATAGCTGCAAATACATTTTGAGAGTGGTGGAAATATACCTAGTTTTAGAGAGGTAAGTGTTAGAAAAAAGTAAAGAATGCTAATGAACTTGGTTTCATTTCGAATATAGGTGATGCTTCAGGAGAGCAATTGATCCTTTCAATGCAGCTAAAGTTACAATCGGAATACTAGATGTAGGTATTCCAAGCCTCTTAAACACGTATTCACATTTTTTTAATGTTTTAGTGATATTTAACTTATTTTATCTTTTTGTTTTCATCATATTTCGCGATAATGGTATATCTATAATGCAATAACTTGAGCTATATATAATCATAATTTTCCTTACTGTATGTACCTAAAATATCACTATTTTACTACTACTACTACTACTGCTATTGCTACTGCTACTGCTCCTATTACTGCCACTACTACTACTACTACTACTGCTACTGCTCCTACTACTGCTACTGCTACTGCTCCTACTACTGCTACTGTTACTACTACTGCTACTACTACTACTACTACTGCTACTGCTCCTACTACTACTGCTACTGCTACTACTGCTACTGCTCCTACTGCTACTGCTACTTCTACTACTACTGCTCCTACTACTACTACCACTACTACTACTACTGCTACTGCTCCTGCTACTGCTACTGCTGCTACTGCTACTGCTCCTACTACTGCTACTGCTCCTACTACTACTACTACTGCTACTGCTACTGCTCCTACTACTGCTACTGCTACGGTTACTACTACTGCTCCTACTACTACTACTGCTACTGCTCCTACTACTACTGCTACTGCTCCTACTACTACTACTACTACTACTGCTACTGCTCCTACTACTGCTACTGCTACTTCTACTACTACTGCTCCTACTACTACTACCACTACTACTACTACTACTGCTACTGCTCCTACTACTACTGCTACTGCTACTGCTACTGCTACTACTGCTACTGCTGCTACTACTACTACTACTACTGCTACTGCTCCTACTACTGCTACTGCTACTGCTCCTACTACTACTACTACTACTGCTACTGCTCCTACTACTACTACTACTACTGCTACTACTGCTACTGCTACTACTACTACTGCTCCTACTACTACTACTACTACTGCTACTGCTCCTAGTACTACTACTACTACTACTGCTACTGCTCCTACTACTACTACTACTACTGCTACTGCTCCTACTACTACTACTACTACTGCTACTGCTCCTACTACTGCTACTGCTCCTACTACTGCTACTGCTACTTCTACTGCTACTGCTCCTACTACTACTACTACTCCTACTGCTCCTACTACTGCTATTGCTACTTCTACTGCTACTGCTACTACTACTACTGCTACTACTACTACTACTACTACTACTACTGCTACTGCTACTGCTACTGCTCCTACTACTACTACTACTACTACTGCTACTGCTCCTACTACTACTACTACTGCTACTGCTCTTATTACTGCTACTTCTACTACTACTACTACTGCTACTACTACTACTAATAATAATACTAATACTACTAATACTACTACTACTACTAGTACTACTACTACTACTACTACTATCAATAATTGTTTTATTTTTTTAATCGTTTTATTGTTGTGTGTCTCATTTATTTTGACCTGCTGTTCACATTTTGTTATGCTTTTTCCTTTCTTTCTGTATGTTATATATTATGTTTGATTTCTACTTACTTGTTGTTTACATGATATTATTATTATTATTATCTTATTTAGTTTTGTGTGTAAAATTGTAGTGTACTTTGTAAATTTGTAGTGTTTTTTGTATCGCATTTTTACTCCTGGTTGAGTTTTACAGAAGGCCATATGGCCTTAACCCTGCTAGGTTAAATAAACCATTATCATTACTATTATTATTATTATTATTATTATTATTATTATTATTATTACTATTATTATTATTATTATTATTATTATTATTATTATTATTATTATTATTAGTATATAACGAGATAATAGCTAAATTCCCAAATATACAATTTGCTAATGCTCCTTATTTAAAAACAATTTAAAAATTACCGTTCAAAGACAAAATTTAAAGTTCCAATTATTGTGATATCTGTGTTTTTCTATTTCTTTTCTCTTTTTTACTTTATATTCTGTTATTTAATAAGATATCTTAACATTATGTAGAATGCTCCCTGAGCACAAGTATGTAACTTACTCTTTCTGGAGGTACTGGAGTGATAATTATATAAAAACAATATGTCTCTTTGTATAATTGAAGGCATCTGTTGGAATTTATGCAATTTCTTTAGCTACTTCTTTCTGTTATTCATAAGAGACCCAGCATCCAAAACACTAAAAATCCTATTATTTCTTTATTCAGTACTATTTTCGATCTTATTGGGAACTTATTGGAAGAAGCTTTTAGGTCATTATTACACGTAATTTCTTTGTGATTGATAAAACTGAAGATGCACGTAATTCTTCTAAATGATTCCGTGGTATTGATAATTACTGTGATAGAAAGCAGAATATTTCTGGTGATCCCAGCCCACATGTATATTATTGGCTTTTTTATGCCACATCAATAAATTTAAGAATGCAGTTATATTGTCAGACTCCAAAGCAGCTATTCTATCAATAGTCTCTAGACACACACCTTCATCTCAAACAGCAGAAATAACTAAAATGCTCTCTGAATTAATATCACTCAATAAAAGAATTGTATTCCAATGGATACCACCCCATTGTGGAATCCTGGGAAACGAGAATGCGGATGCTTTAGCAAAGAAGGGCAGCACTGCTACTTACAGACCTGTTACTAAATCTACGTATTACTCTGTGAAGAGATTTATTAAATCTACATACTTAGACTTCAACAAACAAAATTTGATAACACAATCCCAAGGGTAAAAATGGAACTCTCTGCATCATAATCCACAGTTAATTCCCGATTTACCACGAAAATCGTCTGTAGCTGCATTTAGATTGGCAACAGGCCATGACTGTTTGGCCAAACACCTGCATAGAATTGGAATATATCAGTCCCCTAACTGCCCATTGTGCAACTCAAACCAAGAAATGGATTGGGAACACCTGAAAATCTGTGCTTCAGTGGCTGGGCATGGTAATATCTTTGAAAAATATTGGAGTGCAAGAGGTCAAATGACTTTATTGTCAAACGCCTGGCATTAGAAAACAACAACAACATATTATTGGCTTTATGTTTTTGTAGTTAGTTATTAGACATATTTATGTATCTACATAAAGTATCCTAGCTGAATGTATTGAAATATTCTTTACACATGTAATTCATGGAGAATAGGAAATAGAAGAATTTCATCAGAGATCCATTAATATTTCATCAGTTATGTACAGTACATTATGTAAGAAGATTCAATGTTTTTATCTACAGTCATAACGTATACTGCGATTTTTTCCAAGGACAGAGTTTAATGTAGTCAGAAGCGTGACGAACGTCCTGGTGTGCCTGGGAATACATCGCGCTATGCTTGGAGCGCATTTTGTAACAGAACTCGTGGAGTTTGCTTTGTAATGTCAACACAATTCTATCTGTTTCCTTGGTGACATAAAACAGTACGTTTTTGTTTTCCAGTTACGTGAAATATGAAAAATGTTATTACTGTGGTGCTATAAAAGTCAGTTTTAAACATTTTAATGGAAATGAACCCTACAGATTCTTTGTCACATAATTGTTTGGGCACGTCGCCCTGTAAAACTATGTGATCGATTCTGTTTCCATACTAAGCACCTAGAAATAGGCTCGCAATTGACTCCGATAGTCCTTTCTCACTTCTATGTCATGTTTTACCACTTCCCACGGACCGAACAAGACAGATGCTTTGCGAACCTTTGTTGTCGTGTGGCCAGAGGGCCAACTCTTGCGATAGGACCTGCAGAGGAACGAACACCAGCCCCTTTGACGAAAGATAAATCCATTCAATTGTCCACTCCGGGAATTGTACCACGGACCACTTCATGGGAGGTGCGTACGTCATCTCCAAAACAGGCGGCTCAATAAGAGTGTCATTATTCAGTAGATGATGTACCAGTTAATGTACGACAGTTACAAACAAACAAATGAACATAAGATGCGTAATACGAAGAGCGTTTGGAAGCAAAGTCGCATTTCTATCCACGGCCTCCTGCTATACAGAATTATGTTGACGTCGTACAGCAGCAGGCCTTGTTCTTTTTCGGCAACGAAAGAATATGAATTGCACATTTTTTCCATTTATACCTTTCGATGGTGATGGTCCATAGCTAACAACGGGCAGGAAAAGGAAGAAGTATCTCAAGATGGATCGTTTTCGGTCTACAGTTTTTCTCTATGACGGCCCGTTTTCGAGGAAGAGGTTGGGACAGATAGACACTAGTTGTTTATATATATAATTGAAAGTTGATTTAAAAAACACACTGTATTCGCACTCTCAGTAAAATATTGTTTTATGTCGAAAATCACACAATACTTTCCTACATTATTTTCAACGTTGTTTTACTAGTTGGAGGTATGAAATTATATAATAAAATAAGAGATTATCAAAGGTTTTGGTACCTACTTATCAAGGTATTTTTACAAAACACAATTTTCGAGTTACATCACTGTTTTACTGGGAGTGCGATATCGCCTTCGAAGCAACATGTCATTTATTTTGTAAAAGAGCATAACATTTGCGACATCTTCCGGATTTGACAGTTTTGTAACAATTTTCCACCTTTATAATGCTATAGAAAATTCTTGTAACAACTCCATGGTCATGTAGAAAATGCTCTTCTGAAATGTTATTAAATGGTATAATTTCAGTTTATTATTTTGTCTTTATATCTGATTTACATGGACAGGGTAATAACAACATTTTTCACACAAACTGGTATAATATGTATTAGGTAATAAAATAAATAGTTATTATTCCATATTCAATGTACAAAAGAACTCATATCTCATTCGCTCCCACATTTTCTTAACTGACTATACTGCTAACGTATATACTGTTACACATTTAATTGATGGAAATGGCTGAAGCCTTCATTTCATGATATATCTTCTTTTCAGCTTCTCTCTGTAGCTGTCGCATATCTCCGCTGATAACAAAAAAGACAGAAATTATGTAACAAGAGCATCACTGTTGCCTAGCAATACACAAATTCCACATTTACGATGACAACATGGAGATAATTTTAACTCTTTTTCTGACTTCTTTTATTTTATACATGCGTGCATATTTTATGTTATAATATGGATATAAAATGCTATGTGATACTAATTTATATTTTGAGAAGTGATTTTCACTTAAGGGAACAGTGAAATTACTAACTTTCATGCTTTTAAAGCTAAATTCACAAAACGTTTATCACTAGTGTATCTGCTTAACAATAACACCTGTACACAATTTCATCCCTCTATAATAAGTGGTTTGCATTTTATTAATGTGTTAATAAAATATTGTATCATTTTATATAAGAAATCGTCCACACCTGTGGAGTAACAGTCAGCGCGTCTGGCAGCGAAACCAGGTGGCCCGGGTTCGAATCCCGGTCGGGGAAAGTTACCTGGTTGAGGTTTATTCCGGGGTTTTCCCTCAACCCAATACGAGCAAATGCTGGGTAACTTTCGGTGCTGGACCCCGGACTCATTTCACCGGCATTATCACCTTCATTTCATTCAGACGCTAAATAACCTAGATGTTGATAAAGCGTCGAAAAATAATCTTATAATAAAATATAAGAAATCCCTTGCGCCACAATGTGCATTATTTTTAACTGCTATTCACTTATATGATTCTTTATATAGGGGAGAGTCGGGTAGTATCGGACATCGGGTAGTATCGGACAGTGCGTTTCTTTCATCTACCACCATATGGTAGTACCTGAATCACATGGTTACGTTTCTCTATGCGACATCACAGAAACGTAACCATGTCAATCAGGTACTATCATCGTGTGGTAGATGAAAGAAACTCACTGTCCGATATTACCCGATGTCCGATACTACCCGACTCTCCCCTACAATGGAACAAACATTACTATTGATTTTTTTTCTGTACAGTGAATCAATAAATTACTAGGAATCTTTGATAATTATTAAAATATTTTTTATTCTTTTTTAATAAAAATACAGTAATATACTGCTTAAGTTTACGGCAAAACCCTGTAGCAAGTTTTGATCCCATGTACTGTATATAAGGAATCATATAAATGAATATCATTTAAGAATAAAGTAAATTGTGGCGCAAGGACTTTTTATATAAAGGGATTCAATAATTTACTAATATTTTAATAAAATATTATAAAATGCAAACCACTTATCATAGACGGATGAAATTTTGTACATTTATCGTTATTAACAAGGTATACCAGTGATAAAAATTTGGTAACCTAGCTTCATAGGTATGGTAGTTATTGATTTCACTATTTTGAACCCTTAAAAATATGGAACTTGGAAATTCCATTATAGTGTCGCCCTAAATGAATGTCTTGCGTCACGGTAGAGTTGAAAATAAAATTTAATATTCTGTATATAAATTAAATCTAACTTTCGTTTGAAGGCATTGTGACAACTTCGTTGTCTAGTCTCTACTTCTAGAACTTCGTTCTAGATATTTTAAAATGTCCACTTTTCTTGTTGGTTCAGAGAACCTATATTAACAAAATAAAGAAACAATTATGACATAAAATTTGATACCTAACCTATAACTAAGATTTGTAATACTTGCAAGGTCATCCATTTCTCTTCATTCAGTGCCAATACTACGCGCCACTACGATACGAACATATGAAGACTGTCAGCTGTGGATGCCGAATTATTTCATAATTTATTTCCTACAATTTATAACGCTAAGATGCCATAAAATGTTCTATCCAACTCGTGAATAATCTTATTATGACACTCATGCCAAAATCATCAAGATTATTCACTTGTTGCATAAATAACTATTAAGAAAGATATGATTAGGCCCGCTGTTTGAGATTTAGTGAGTTATCATTAGTTCCTCTCGTCTGGTTTTCTTATAATATTTTGATTGCTTTAAAACTACATAGAAACAAAATCACCATGAAAATGAATTTTGTTATGATAAAAATTAATTAATAAAGTACAAAAATTAAAAATAAGTCCTCTAAAGAGGATTTCCTTACCTTTGATTTGGTTGTATGCTGGACAAAGCTGAAACAAGAACATAATATTATTTTAATACTTTATCAAACATACTGAATTTACCACAACTTGTAAAATGTCTATTCTTTAGGAGGGGAGTTACAGAATTCAAACATTAAACATCAACAGTTTCCATTTTACAGTTTTTATTTTGTCCATATCCCTGCGAGTCATTCTTTGTTTTGGAGTCACTTACTAGGTCAACCCACTCCAGGATACACTGTTCGTACTCCACTGCAGCCATATTGCAGAGGTAGCCTTTGTCGCGAGATGTTGCTGGTCCTGTAAGGAACAAACAAACGTTAGCAGAGATGAACCTGAACGTGCAACACAAGGATCCGAACCCATGATATCGTAACATTTCAGGCCAAGCTATTGTAGTGGATGAAGGAGGACTAAATAGGCATTGCAAAGTAACTTCACTTAAATATAAAAGATCATTCAATTGTTTATACACCTCATTCATTTGTTTTCCATTGTCGCCTAGCAACCTGTATTTTTGTTATTATCTGTTGATTGTAGGATGAAAACACAGATTATTTTGTGTAATTTTCTAAATTTAATCAATAAGGATGATTTCTGTTCTCTCTTGAAGGTATACACCATTTTAAAATAATTTAATACACAAACACAACTATTACATGAAATGCTCAATAAGTTTTTGTAGCTTTATTATATTCAGCTCTAATCAACAATAACAACAATCCAGGTTGCCAGGCGACGACAAAAAACAAAAGATGCGGTATATAAAGAATTGAATACTCTTTCACATTTAAGTAGCTTATAATAATATAGGGGTGCTATTTGAAATTTCGAAGTGGGGGTGGCAGGAGATGGGGGTGAAATCTAAAATGTAATTAAGCCTGATTTCAGACTTCCCCCTTAATATCTAAATTGACGTGTTTTTGTTTAAATTGAATTCAATTTAAATAATTAGTTATTTAGACTGGGAAGTTTTAAAATGAAAGTTCTGTATAATTGTGGTCTGTACAATTGAATTGTGAGTACAGGTATGTTTGGATGTGATATTTGACGAGGTATTTGGAGTAAATGCAGATAAATAGGATGAAGACTTTAGACAGACTTCGAAGGAGATATGATCATTTCAAAAATAATATTACTATTCTAACTACAAATTGGAGAACACATGCTGTCTTGGAACTACGGTTGGATTTATCTGCAAAGAGCTAACAAGACTTATAGCATCTGTAATGGCCATGCCAAGAAT
Source organism: Periplaneta americana (assembly GCF_040183065.1). NCBI lineage: Eukaryota > Metazoa > Arthropoda > Insecta > Blattodea > Blattidae > Periplaneta > Periplaneta americana. The sequence continues at coordinate 206,799,880 of NC_091119.1, read as the reverse complement.
GATGATAATAATGATAATGATGATAATACTAATAATAATAATAATAATAATAATAATAATAATAATAACTCAAACATTGCCTGAACCTTCAAGGCCACAAGTACGAACATTAGTTAATTATGAATGTGGTGTCGTGTACATGCATATTAATGGGAGCCCCACCGTGTGCTTGCTTATTGTCAAATCGGGAGAAACATGATTAATTGGTAGTAAGCGCCATGAAACAATTGCAATAAAATGAAACAGGCTTTGCTTAAACAATTTAACCAGAAGAAAAGCATCTTCAATTGGAAGCGACTCAGATCTGCAATTTAGTCCTTATGAAAAGTTAGGAATTACAACACGTGTTATGGCGAGTGAAAGAAAGACAGTTGTGGTCGTTGTTCGTCAAGGACCGACCTCGTCATTCCGCTTTCAAGGTAATGATTTACAGGAAATTAATGTGGTCGTCAGCTATTCTTTGCAGAGGTTGTACAGCACAGCTAATGTCGGCCAGGTAGCAAATGTTTCCGGAGCAGTGATTTGAAACGTTTATGTTTCACTTTGGAAATGTATAACTTTTTATATACTTTGCGTACAGCTGTTTGCTTTGTGGAAAACAATAAATATACACAGTAAACCGTAAGCTATGTTATTAATTTTAGGAGGTTATATGAAACAAAATATCTAAATGCAATTTAGCTCGTTTTGCATCCTTTCCGGGTTAAAAATTATTTTATACTAAACATTTCATACAGTATTTGGAAATCCATTGATTTAATTCCCAGTATACTCAGTCAGTTTAAGGAAGCAGTGTATTATGATAATACATGATTGAAAGGATTTTAATTTTGCCCTTTAAATGTGCAGAAATTTGATCCCAACAAATGTAACTTTTCGTTTTGTAAAGGAATTTTACAATGTTATATTTGTTCAGGTCATATTTCTGCACTTTTAAAAAACAAAATTAAAATGATTTGAATAATTTATTATCATAATATACTGCTCTCTTGATTTGACTGAGTATATTGGGAGTTAAATAAAAAAAACACGGTGAAATTTAATATAAAACAAGTTTTACATCGAAGGCAGTACAGGCTAATATAATTGATAAAAATAACTTAAGTATGTAATAGATATCCGAGTTTTCGATACACTATGTGTATTACAAAAATTCAGTTTTAATTTCTAATTTTTGTTCGTCATGTTTACAAATGTACAATTGAAATACGAAGAAAGCGTCTCAATGGAACGAGTTTGTAGTTAAGGTTCTAGGAATCTAGAAGCTTGTGAAACTCTACGCAGTTCAAGTTGAATATATTCGTTTATACAAAGCAGTGAAAAAAGTTGTTCCATAGTTAATGTATGCGATTTGAATTTGTTCGTGCGTATACCCAACTTTAGTACTTTGAATGCATTCGTTACTATCAGGATCTGACCTGCAGAGTTGGCCCTGTGGACGCAGTCCTCCACGATGCCCTGCGTGAGCCCTAGGCTTCTCCCGTTATTGAAAGTTATGCTCAGGGCCTTATCCATGATGATGTTGCCATATTCATTGCTCTGAAAAGTAACAAGAATTTATGTCGAAACTGACTCAATAACCTGAAACAATGTCACACAGCACCCTAAAAAAAACCCTACTTTTTTTAGTTGGTTATTTTACAACGATTTATCAACAGCTATGGTTATCTAGCGTCTGAATGAGATGAAGGTGATAATGCCAGCGAAATGAGTCCAGAGTCCAGTGGCGAAAATTACCCAGCATTTGCTCTTAATGGGTTGAGGGAAAACCCCTGAAAAAACCTGAACCAGGTAACTTGTCCCAGGCAGAATTTGACCCGGGCCTGCTCGTTGCACGGTCACCCATGCTAACCGTTACTACACAGCTGTGGTCTCTCTATTTTTCATAGCTTTGAAATGAAGTCCTATGAAAACAAACATTCATTTACAGATTGCAGAGACCGATAAATTGGTGTCAAACATTAATGTTTTATGCAGGATTTGAACCAGTCGTAATAGCTGCATATTCACAGTTAGACCACATTTTGAAAACTTATTACTTATAGAGCTCGATAAGACGTGCGAAGGAGGAAAAAAAACTAAACAAACTGCTTGCATAAGAATTCCAGTCCTTAGACGTTGTAGATTTAGTGGAAAATATGTTGTAGACAGTCATCCCTAAAGTAGGTCTCTTAACGCTAAATAAATATGTTAAAAAATTGCCTGTCATTTGGTAGCGTGCGAAAATCTGCCTTATCTTTCTCAAAAGTACAACGTCCCTCTTAAACAATGGTCTGTCATTGGTTTGCTGTTTGGCAATAGAGGTTCAATTACAAAATTCACATGGAATTATCTTAAGGAACTTCACATTCCTTTTGATTATGTAATGTCTGTCCTTATAAATATTATCAAGGATTCTCTTCAAATATTACATCATCATCTCTATTTCAGTTAATCAACTTATATTTGCCTTCAACAATTAACTTTCTTTTTTCTTTAATGTATCACATCACATTACACTGAACATATTTATTGTATTCAGGACCCTTGTGGTCACTCAAATTCTTTGAGCTGATGTCTATAATTTAGAAATATATATATATATATATATATATATATATATATATATATAACACGGACTTTCCACTGTTTGCGCCGATTGTCAATTGTTTTCCACCAGATCTCACAGCGCAGGAATCGCAACTGATCAAAGAAGCGGTAAAAAAAAATCAGGCCTACTTTTAAAAATGACTTTTTGATTAAGAAGTGTACATAGATTGAATAAATTGCTTCAACTATTTTATTGGTAACTATTTGAAAAAGAATTAAGAATTAAATTTAATTATAAAATATCAGGGTTTGAACTGGAAACCTCTCAACCTGCAGTCCAATATTCTACTAGCTGTAACACCGCTTGGTTGTAATGTATGTTCAAGTTTCATTATTGCAATGAGCGTAGTTTTCGAAATAAAATTTGTATCTACACCAGAACGAAAACTTGTCTAAAATCAGTGTACGATACACAAGCTAAAATGATTTTATTTTGTTCACTGGTCTTGCACCACTCGACTTACGGCCTCGTTTTTTGAACATCCCTAGTCATACAATAAAATGCCGTTTTTAACACTCGTATCGTGGAAAACAACTATTCTTCTTGGTGTCTCAGATGCTTTCCTTTATTTCTATAAATATTTCTTCACAGAATTACACCACTATGTCTTGTTACAACTGAAAATCCATACAGAATTGAAGGGTTTGGTGCAAGAAGGGGGTAACTCCAATTTACCATATTTTTCAGGAGAGACGATTGTCTCCCTCTTGTGTAAAACATATAAGCGAGGTATGTTTCAATATCTTGTGACGCTCTCAATTTTCAGCGGATCTACCTCGTTCGTCCAAACCAGCCATTATGTAGTCTGTATAGACAAAAGACATGATTTTTTTTTTGAGTTACCTCCCTCTTGCATCAAGCCCTACAATTATTGCAGGCTGTCACGGTGTTTGTGTTGGAATAAGTGTACAGTTTTCAACCGACTGTGAGGTAAATTCGTTGGCAGGCAGGAAAAAGGTCTTAAGTCAATTTTTCGTGAAAATGAGATTTTTATATATTCTGAAAGCGGAAACAATTCTCTACAATCTGGTAAAACGGCTAAAGTCAAATAAGACTCCTGACTGGATTTATAGAGCCTTACCAAATGTCCTAAGTACTTTTTGAATCAAGTACACACAGAATAAAGGACTAAAGTCTAGTTAATACTTTATTCCTTACAAACCATAACATGTTTACTTTCCATGCTTCCCTATTAAAAAGGTCTAACTAGTATTTTAGCCATTTTATCACATAGTGATGCCCTTTCCTTTTAAAACTTCAAGCACCAGGGTAAACAGTCCTATAATTATTTAAGACCCATTTAGCATTCTTCATAATTTACATGACATAAAAAAGGTCTTATGTTTAAGTAGTCCCTTCTACTCAGTTTGGGTTCTAGTCTTAAAAGGGCTTAAGTGTGGCTATCTTTGGAAATAATAAAGACAATTGTTAAATGAGCAACATTACCTATTTTAGAAGAAACATAAACAAATAATAACCAGGAAAAAAACTCTTAATTAAAAAAACTCTATAATTGACAACAATTTCAATCTTTCTACTACTCTCCTGAAAAGTATACAATTTTTACTTAAGACCTTTTTCCTCCCGGCTACAGAATTAATCCTGCGTTTGGAAACTGTCATCACAGCAATGGGAAATCAGTATTTAGTCCAAAACTTCGGATGAATTATATCTAGATACATTATTAAAAATCCTCACAATTTGCTCTAGAAATTCATTTATTAATATTAAAAATACGTAAAAATAACGAATTGACTCTCACCACTTGCATCTCCCTTGACAGGCACTCGAACAGACACTGTGGAAGAAATTACGAATATGTAGTTAATATGTTGGCACTTGAAACAATATTATGAAATATGCAGGTGTTATGGGAATAAATGTAGATATTTGGTATGTTAGAGGCTATAAAATGAATGCGCATAGACAATATTTCTCTACAACTATTATTTCATTTACTTTAACGTTTTGCCCAGCACATCGTTGCTACAGAAGAAGGTATAGCCCTTCTCCTGCTGAAGATCTTCAGTGTATCAGTTGTTCTCATTTCGTTAACATAAAGGCCATTATTATGTAGGTATACATTATTTAACCTAATAACATAGCATTTTTATGCATAAGAACACTGCCAGATATGCCAAAATGCTTATTTTATAACATTCTGTATTTCATACTTCAATTCATTATTTACATGTGATTACTATCAAAGGTGTAATTATAGTACATAATGCAACAAGCCTTAATGGTAGTAATTAAGACGCGAGTATGTTTGTTTATGAAACAAGCACAAGCCAGTTTCATAATTTTCATACGAGCGTCTTAATTACCATTATAGGCAAGTTTCATACGACTTTTTATGCTCGAACATATTTCTAACTTGAAATTATTCATAAGTATTCATGTTATGGTTATCTGAGGAGCGGAACTGACCTTCTAAATTGTGAGATGTGCGCAGACGCGAAAGTATTGATTTTTTCCGAGGAACGAATGTCATTGACCTTGATATAATCTACAGAGTAAAATAAACATTAATTTTGATATAACCTGGAAATTGATTTGGACATTGAAAATCGAGATGACAAATTGCATTTATTTGAGTATTATTTACAATTAACGCTAATTATTATAGAAACAGAACATAACCTTCTGCGACAGTATTGGATTTCCAGCCTCCGTGACGTTTCGCTAGTTGTCTTTCGATTGCATTTCCGAGAATAATCGATACTTGCGCTTTTGTAATGCTACAATGGTGATTTCTGATTGGCTGAACAACTGAACTTTAATGAATAGGTGTACTTTAATGATGTGCATTAAAGGGCTACAACGAGGTGTATAATTACTACATTTCGGCATGGTCGAGCATAAAAAAATTAAAAATAATTGATTACCACTGTGGTGCGAATTTGTAGGACATACTGAAAAAAGATGGCAGGAGATTGCCTATAATTGTGAAGGAAGTTTAAGTGGTTGATGGTTGTGTGATTTCAAATAATCATAAATCACCGCTTGATGAGAATCATCTGAGCATAATCATAAAACAAAAACTTTAACTTTTAATGAATATCGTAACCAGTGCAAGAAAATAAATGTAGCATTCACTGCTCTAGCCACTACTAATAATCTTGAATGTAATACATATACATTACATGATTTTCTAACTTCTTTTATTTTTTCAGTAGTGATAGTTAGGAGGTTGCTAAGCAACAAGATGCGAGTAAGCTTTTACAGAAATGATAACGGATATTTTTCCTGAATAGATGCCCACTTACGACCTTCGACGTTAAAAAAATGAAGTACGATTTTACTGAATGCTGCAACGTAAGCTTCAGATCTTTTTGCCGCCGATTCGTCACCCTGTGTGCACCATGGGAGACGATCTGCATAGTGCCGCATGGTAATTGTGATTAATGGAGCTATCATGTAATGCCAGTGTGGAAAATAACAGTACTCCGTGAGACCTTACCACCAAACTTTGTAATTTTCCACCACAAAATCCTGTTGGAAATGTCGGGATTCGAACCCGGGTTACTAGCATAGAAAACAAACTCTCTGGCCACTAAAAATGTATAAGATATTTATTACAAATAATGAAATAGTTAATTTCATTAGTAATTATTTTATTAATAATATAAAACTTAATAGGGAAACTCAAAATAGTCTCTTTTTAGTGCATTTCGAAATACAAGTATTAAACGAGGATCTACTGCGATGTTAAAATATGATACAGTTGTGTTACTTTTGTAGGCAATACATACGATTGACATGTTTCTGTCGAAGTTGACGATTGGCGGAAATGGGCTCTTGCTGTCACCTGAAACGAAATTAAAATACAATAAGCAGTGAAATTAACATAGTTTGCAGTTATGTGCCTAACAACCGCTAACTCGGGGAAGTGAAACTTTCACATTTAAAACTAAGTTTCACAGAGCAGTAGAAAAAGTTAACTTGATATGAATTTTCTTAACATCGTGTGCATATTACAATGACAAAGAAGCAAATATTTACTGTAGATAAATGAAACATTGGTCTATTACCACTGATTCTATTAGAGGAAAACAATTTTCATTTTTTTTGTCGTGTAACATGTAAACATGCACAGTAGATAAGATGGGACTCCTGTGCCGTAAAGTTCGCATGACGTCAGAATAAAACATAACACAAGCATTCATGTCTTAGCCGGGACTATAGCCCGCGACCTGCAATTGTTCACTTTCGTAATAATAACATGGATTTCCTTATAACAATAGTTATTTTTATCATCCATTTCGTTCTAATACATAAATGTTTTTGTGTACATTAACCGTCCCCTTTTAATAATATTGAACCTCTTCAGCTAATCTTAAACTAATATCCTTCTAAGCTGCAAACAGAGGTAGCGGTTTCATCTTCTTCAGGCTTACTAATACAGGGTCTTTCATAAGTATCTGATCACTCGGTAAATTAACTAATTTCTACGATTTTTGGCTGTATTGTACATCACTACTAGTAAGAATCTTTCCACAAGTCGTCTATCTTGTTATTTGGTAAGACTTTCGGTTGTCAACCCTTCCTCTTCAATTATGTAATATATTATAATCTTTGGTAATCTATGGTAGTTAAATTCAGCCGACACGAATGCGTCCGACGGAATATAAATTTGTTTCAGCTTGACAGGTGGCTCTGGATTAGTATAATATAAATCTTGTGGGTGTCATTTTGTTGGATTGAATTTATGACAGTAGTTCTTTTGGTCGTCGATGTTTGTATTTTCTGTTTATGTCATATCTGCCAAGAGAATTTATTAGTTTGTTGTTATTGAGTGCTGGCTTGTGATAGTTTATTTGTGATTTTTTGTATATATTCGGTAAGATATTCTACAGAGTGATTTATATAGAACTGACACATTTCTTTCTTTAATTATTCCGTTGCAAATTCATTCAATGACCCAATTTTAGCACCAAATTAAGCAGAATGTTCTGGAGTTTCGATTCCTTGTCACTAAATGCGCAGATGTTTTTTTTTTTATTTTAGTGGGTTATTTTACGACCCTTTATCACCAGCTTAGGTTATTTAGCGTCTGAATGATATGAAGGTGATAATGCCGGTGAAATGAGTCCGGGGTCCAACACCGAAAGTTACCCAGCATTTGCTCATATTGGGTCGAGGGAAAACCCCGGAAAAAACCTCAACCAGGTAACTTGCCCCGACCGGGAATTGAACCCGGGCCACCTGGTTTCGCGGCCAGACGCGCTAACCGTTACTCCACAGGTGTGGACGCGCAGATGTTTATGTTTTATTCCTATTGTTGGCAGCCTAAAGCCATATAGGGTTACGGTTGTTCATCAGCTACAGGAACCAGATAAGGATAAAAGATTGAATTATTGTCGTTGGTTTCAGACGTTCATTGTGCAAAATCCTGCCATATTGTCCATCACATGGTTCACAGATGAAGCATGGTTCCATTTATCCGGTTATGTGAACTCACAGAACTCACGCCATTGGGCCATCGAAAATCCACATGTCATCCATGAAGCACCCATGCACCCGGTTAAAATCGGAGTTTGGTGCGCAATATCCGCACAGAGAATAGTGGGGCCAATTTTTTTTAACCAAACTGTGAACACTGCAGAGTACCGACTGATTTTCATGGAGTTTGTTGAGCAACTGGACTATGTAGAGCTGAGTCAAGGATATTTTCAGCAAGATGGCGCTACATGCCATACATCAAATGAATCCACGGAACTAATTGCAAGTTTCTTTGACAACCGAATAATTTCCAGGAACCTGTGGCCACCGAGATCTCCGGATTTGACAACGCCGGACTTCTTTCTATGGGGTTACTTAAAAGACAGGGTTTACTTCACACGTCCTCAGACATTGGACGATCTGAAGCACAACATCACACAGGAGATTCAAGCTATTGACAACAGAGTCATCCAACGAGTGACCAGTAACATGGAACGACGTGTTGAGTTATGCCTTATGCAGGATGGAGGACATTTTCAACATTCGCTATAGAGATAAATAATCTCCCAAAATTCCTCTACATTTTAGGTATAATAAGTTGTCGCTAGCACAATTCGTTTTGAAACAATTAATTAAAGAAATGTATCAATTCTATATAAATCACCCTGTATTTGGAGGTCATCATGAAGTTGTCGTGTACGTGTTCCCCATCCACTGCCGTGAATGGTTCTCAGTATTTTGTTTTGGATAACTTGTATCTTGTTCATAACGGATTTGCTAGCATATGCCCAAGCTGGTGCTGCGTATGTTATCATTAGACATCGGATTTTTAGGCACTAAAAATTGCAGTTTTAGGCGCCTAAAATAAGCTCAAAATTTGTAAAATTAGGCTCTATTTTAATGAAAATAGGCATTTTAGGCACATCAAGGTATCATACTTATTTCTTTCACTGAAATTTTTAGTTATACACTAAAATACGCACAAAAAAGTATGTTTAAACATTAAAAAAGAATACTATATTATATTTATAAACAGAGCTGCACAAATTTAATATATTGAAACTAATGAAATGATGATTATTGATATCAAGATTACTCATTTTAAGTTATTGAAATTCAGTTCCATTCTCAGACTTTATTATAATTATCTGCACAGTACACCACCAGAATTTTTTCTAAATTCTCCACAGTTAACCTTTGCCTTTTGTCACTGAGAATCATTTTGAAAGCAGGCGCAAAAATACAAAGTTCCACTTATTGTTGCATTTCCTGGTAGTGTTAACACTAGGAGGGCCATTCTTTTAAATATTTTGTAACGGTTTACCCTACTAATTCGCAGTTTTACGACTTTTCATAAATATTTCAAAAACACTCTTTCTCCAAAAATTGTGATTTTATGACACTCTGAAGGGCAGTACAGCTAATCGGTTTCAGACCGAAAACAGTCATTTTTATAGTATATAGTATATCTCTGAATCGGTAGCAGCACATGTTGTGATTGTTGCCTGCTTCAAAACTAAGGTTGGTTCTTTGTCGGCATTTATGCCTCCAAACATGTTAAATTCGGTGAAATCTATTGCGAGTGTCGTGAGATTCAAAACACTTTCCTTTATCAATGGTTTCATGGCTGGTGTGAAGCAAACTTTCCACTTTTTAAATGCCTTAAATTTCGCAGTGAATGCATGTATAAATTATAAAAAGTAAGAGTAAAATGCGAAACTTTACAGTGAGTTAGGCATTTTTAGGCGAATATTGACAAATTAGGCTCTAATAACCGTTTTAGGGCATTTTAGGGCACTATAAAACTCTTTGAATACCTTTCAATTTCCATGAAACACAAATATTAATAATTATTTTTACTTTTCTCCTAAAGAAACAAAATAGGCATTTGCCCTAGAATCCGATGTCTGGTTATCATACTTCGAATTAAGGCCTTATAGACATGTAATTTAGTTTTATGTTTTAATGCTGGAGTTTTTAATAGTGGATATAATTGAAGAAATCTACCCATGGCTTTTCCTGTTATTTCAGTGACATGTTGGTTTCAGATTAGTGTTCTATCCATAGTTATTCCCAGATATCTGATTTTTGGAGTCCAGTTGATGTATGTATTGAATAATTTGAGTCTGGTCCTGGGTTGGGCAGAATCTTTCCCGATGAAAGAGTAATGGAACGGAGAAAAATTCCCTCCGGCGCCGGGATTTGAACCCGGGTTTTCAGCTCTACGTCCTGATGCTTTATCCACTAAGCCACACCGGATACACACCCCGGATCCGGACAGAATCGTCTCAGTTTAAGTTCCAACTCTTTGGTTCCCTCTAGTGGCCGCCCTCTGCACTACGTCATAGATGTCTATGAACGTAGGACTGAAGTCCACACATGTGCTGAGGTGCACTCGTTATGAGTGACTAGTTCCGCTAGAGGGAACCCAAGAGTTGGAACTTAAACTGAGACGATTCTGTCCGGCGCCGGGGTGGGTATCCGGTGTGGCTTAGTGGATAAAGCATCAGCACGTAGAGCTGAAAACCCGGGTTCAAATCCCGGCTCCGGAGGGAATTTTTCTCCGTTCCATTATTCTTTCATCGTATGTTGACGCAGAATATCTGCATGGAAATATCATATGTACTTCGGTACATTAAAATAATATATAGAATCTTTCCCGTTGCCATACACTCGATTTGATTACGCGTTTGTCCACCAGAAGGCTCTACTTCACTACGTAGAGATGAATGAAATTGTCGCTATGAAATTTAAAACTTAGGGTTAGTGTCAAAAAACCACAAATTACGGTAAATTGCAATTAACTTACACTTACACTAATTATTTCTCACAGTTCTCAACATGTCTATCGCCCCGAAATTTTCAGAAATGCAAGCGACGGACCATTTCCTCTTGCACTCTAGACAACATTTCAGGAGTAACTATCTGTATCATGTGTACAATCCTTTCCATAAATTCTGGGATTTTGCTAGGTTTATCTTCAAACACACGATCCTTAATAAATCGTTATAAAAAGAAATTCAGGGGAATTAAGTCTGGAGATCGTGGTGGCCAAGTAATTGGACCTTCGTGACCGATCAGCTTTTAGGAAAAACTTCGTCAAGCTAGGTTCGAACATCCCGTGCATAGTGGGGAGGAACTCCATCTTGTGCACGAGGAGATGGTCCGTCGCTTGTATTTGTACATTCTTCAGGGCGGAAGACTTGTTGAGAACTGTGAGCCATAATTAGTGTAAGTGTAAGTTCATTGCAATTTATCGTAATTTGTGGTTTTTGACATTAACACTAAGCTTTAAATTTCACAGCAATGGTTTCATTTATCTCTACATAGAAAAGTGGAGACTTCTGGAGGACAAACGCATAACCTAATCGAGTAGCCTATACGCCACCAGGAATCGTTCTTACTAGCAGAGAAGTACAACACAGCCAAAAATAAATAAAAAAAATTCAACTTTTCGAATGATAGTTATTTACGAAAGATCCTGTAATCTTACTCCGAGCTTTAGTCAATGCTGTACACTGTACCCAAAGAATATAATTTAAATCAAAGCAATGCTTTAAACGAATTTTGTTTTATCTCCTGCTTCCCATAAAGAACTTCTTTATAACGTGCCAATGCCTAATGTGCCTTGGGGTGCGTTCCTAAACCATGCTTTGTATGAGATAGCCGACAATACTTGCTTGCTTGCACGTAGTGCGTCTGTGGTGCTGCGAACAGGCCTCTGACTTCTGCGTAACACTTGCGTTGCATCCGCATGGATTCCGGCGGGAGTTCCGTCTCGACGGTGCTCTGGTTCAACCTCAGGTCGCAGCAAGTCTGTTGAAACGATGAAGCATGGCCAGAAGTAAAACATAGGTAGTTGGATCAGCGATGTAGAACCAGCTACCCAGCTTTGAAGCTGTTATCTCTGGAACCTTGCAGTTTATTTGCTTTCTTTATTCTCCATTAACTTAAAATTTTCGTCACAAAAAAAAGTTTTGATTATATTGGTTATTCAAGCAAGCACGCGCAGAGCAGTAGTCGTTTTAAGCATTACAGTAATTATTGCTCAAGTTTATAACCTTCAATTACATTTTAAATTGACATTCGCATTGAGAGCACACGCAAGGGCTTAGCTGCTCGGTAGACAACAAAATTGGCTGCAGATGCAATATAGCGAAGCCAATTCCAATTCCCAAAGAAATGAGAGTCTATCGGAGAAAGTGAACGACGAAAATTAAGAACAATTTTTCAAGAAATGAAAAGGAAAAAAAAAATTAAGAAACATAATAGATCCGCGGTCCATTTCTTTTAGGTCTCATCCTGACATTTTTAGCGGGAAACCACGGAGAACCAAGGAAAGGGAGAGTTGTACTGGCGAGTAAGATAATGCCAGCGAAAAGTTTCTCCGCAGTGCTTGTGTAGCCACGGTGTAGCCGTGAATCCACTAGGCAGAGAATTTAAGTGGCAGCACTGGCCGCTAAGCAGAACATCATTGTATAGAGCACATCTAGGTCAGAAAGCATGGGTAGACATAACGGCTCGGTTAGAAAAGCCAACGTACTATGGTAGGAACGATCATGATTTTAAAATCAAATGTAGGAAACAGAAAACGGATGTAGGTAAATTCTCATTTTTAAATAGAACTATAAATGATTGGAATGACCTACCTGCAGCGGTCTTTGAGGGCTGTCCTTCCTTAAGGAGATTCAAGAATAATTTAAAGAGTTGTGTATAAAGTGAAAATTAAAATTAAGGTGACATTCAACATTTAATTTTTTAAGGTGACATATATTTATCTAGCCTGACGAGTTTACTTCCTTGGTTTGAATTGTAAATTATTTAAAAAATAGCGTGTAAGAGGGCCTTAGACTAGAAATATTTAGTTTAAATGTAGTTCTGTTTATAAGTATGCATAAGAATGCAATTATTAGACTTATTTGAACTGTTGTATCAGTGAAGCGAGGTGAGTCAGTGAACTTATGGTTTTACAGTGCAGTGAAGAGTTCCGATCAGTGATAATTTATAGCGTCAATGAAATGTGTTCTATAGTGTCAGTGAAATGTGTTCTATAGTGTCAGTGAAATGTGTGCTAAAGTGTCAGTGAAATGCGTCATAGTGCCACTACAGGGAATGAGATGAGAGTAAAGTGAAAGACTATTGAAACTTATGTAGGACCTATACATAATTATGTAGGTTGTATTGTAAAATTAGGTGTTTTATTTTATGTTTTATTATTATTGTGTTAAATTGTATTGTGTATTCTTATTGTATTGTGTATAAAATTGTATATGTGTTGTAAATTGTATTATGTATTGTAAATTTTATTGTGTATAGCTTATCATTTTAACTGTGTATTGTTAATATTGTATATACCACTGCCACCGGGTGCTTGCCCACTTGCAGTGTAAATAAATACACACACATAAGCATATGATGAACTGGAGATGTGAGGTTGTCAAACCGGAATGAATGGGGGAGTGCCAACTTTCTACAGGATTACGCGCCAGCTTTCTACGGGATTACTATAACTAATGGAGCTGCGGAGGGATTTTGGATCGCACTGTATATCGAGGGTTAGATCCCGCCCTAGGAAGATTGATTTTTAGACGAAAACAATTCTTACTGCGTCTATCTAGAAGGAAAGCCACTGGTCCCACGTAGCAGTTCTTTCCGATGAGTATTTTATTTTCAACAAGTTTTCATACTGCAAACATATTTGCCATTTCTTACATATTAAATATTTTTATCGCGTTCTATGCAGCAAGCGAGATTTTAGTAATATTCGACCAGTTTGTGTGAAGCAAGAAATCCTTGTTGAAACCTGGCTTCTTGTTCGAATGTTGTCATTTGAACTTCATCTCTGTGTCAAGACGTACAGTCTTAGGAAAAAGTTTTGTCGTACAGATACTTTACAAGTCTCAGAAAAGAGGCATTGCGCATGATCATACAAGTGACCTGCTTCACTAGAGGGGTACTATAATCTTTTCGCTGTAAGAAAAATCCTAATGTAAACAATAGCACGTGACAGAAGTGAGGCTTCATTGGTCGCTGTTTGGCGCCGTAGATTCTCAGTACGTGTTCCCGCCTACCGTTGTACATTCTGTTTCACGTTAAACATTTCCCGTTACTCGTCAAGTAGGCCTAACCTCACTACTATGCATTCGTTTGCTGAGAAAACATCTATATATATAATTTGAACTGGTAATGGAAATTACGGGGAAAACGGCTGAACGGATTTTAATAAATGGCCCCTCATTTTGAAGCTTGGAACCCAAAGTTTTTCGGAAAAGTAGTAGTTTTCAGTGAAATGTCAATTTTCCTACATAATTTTTCTATTTTCCAAAATCCATCTGTTGCCAGTTTTCAGAACTAATTTTATCGAATCACGGCCGACTTGATTGAATTTCGGAACAAAACACACACTACAATAAACAATAGGCTATTACACGAAGGCCATGACCTGCAGGATTGCCGACATATTTAGAACTCAATTCAATTTGTTATTAAAAACTCATTCTGCAGTGTATAATAATTTTCTCAGTACAGCTGTGTATTGGATATTCAAATCTACGGAACTTGAGGTGATTTGATGACATTATCATTAGAAATGAAATATTATTACAGTTAATATCATGATGCATCTATTTTTCATCAATTGTACATAATATTGATGCTATATTGATGACATGAAAGTGAAACGTTTTGAGGTTATGTAAGTAAATGTAGAGAATATCTTAATTTAGATCTTCATTTCTATAATTTACTGAGTGACTGCTATATATAACTACAAAACTTAAGATAATAATATTGTTATTAAAAATCAAATATATTTATATTTATTAACCCAGTGGGGTTGGGTCTTTTTCATATACTTAATGGCTGTGTAGTGTAGATATTGATGTGTCATCGTCTTCAGTATTGGCTCGAGAGAGCGCAAAAATTACAGTTCCTAAGGACAGATCAAAAGGTATTACTTACTGATAAAATAAGAGGCCTAGAAAACTTTGTAGTCTCCAGATTATTTCAGCAAGATCTCTTAGGAGGATAAAATGATTTTACGCTCTACATTTCAAGTTCTACATGCAGCAGCTATACGAAAATGCTATTGTTCGAAAGCTTAGCAAACCTGACATTTTTTTAACTTTCGCCTACAATCCACAATGACCTGAAATAGCTACTGCTATCGTCCTGACATTGATACTTGCGTTTTCGCGTTGAAACTCAAAAACTGAAGTTGGATAGGTTCAAGAAAAAGTATTTGGCCTAAAAAAATTCATTCAGAGGGAGTATGTTTCATTATTATGGAAGCAAATAACTATCAAAAAGACAAGTATTCTTCATCGAAAATAAATCTGAAAAATTTTTATTTGAACGTCTAACGAACTTAGTTTGCAGCAGCATTTGCTGCACAAGCCACTAGTTTACTTTATAATTACTGCAATTAAATTCTTTTTAAGTCTTATGTCTTCACAATAGACAGTTGAGGATGCAGAAGCCATACTTCAGTACCATGTGCTTACGTGAACAAGTAGGAGCTCAAGTGACGCCAGCTTGTTACAAAAACAGACTACCTCGGTATTACTGTTGGTATTCATCCGCGTTCATAGTACATAACAAAATATAAAAGTAGCTTTTCTTTTACATGGCGTTTTACATATGAGTGAAGTTAAATGTTTCATCGTATTTAACAAATAGAATTCAATTTTTTATTTTCAAATAATACAAGATTGTGGTTTCCAAATACGAACTATATTTTCCTGCGTCATGTGAGTGTTTCGACTGGGAGCCAATCACGGGTATGACAGCAACGAGCTTATGTTTACATTAGGATTTTTGTTACAGCGAAAACAGTTTAGTTGAGGTAATAAAATTAGTTTTTTCTCGTTGTATGTCTAGTCATATGCACTGGGACTTATAAAATATCTTTGCGACAAAACTTTTTCCTAAGACTGTACGTATTTGACTTCCTCTCAGCCAGAAGACTCCGTGCTTACATTCTAGGAATTAAAAATGTTATACCAACTGTCAGTAAGGGCTTCTCGTTCTTCTGCGGGTCGTAGTGGGGGTGAACCTGGCGCGTCTCATTCAGGTTTTCAATGTCTTGCTTGCTGTGGCCATATATTGCGCCACTGCCTGGAAAGTGAAACAACATCACTGAGAGTTTTAACGTAATTAGTTAGTATGTAATGCATTTTATACACACACTTCCTACCAAAATATTGTGGCTGCTCATAAAATTAAGGGATTCGGTTTTAACGTAAGCTTTCCAAGATATAAAATATGTTAAATTGATATTATTTCCAAGAGCTGATGTAAAATTAGTCGTTCTTTTGGGAGAGTGAAGGAAATTAAGATATTTTGTTCTAGATTAAATTGTTTTGTCTTATTTAGCAAGATTTAAAAAAAAATGTGCATTTTTCATTAACCCCTTTACTCCCACTGTTCCCAAATGGGAACATGCATTATTTACGGCGTAAATGATTTGAGAGGACCAATAATCATCTTATTTTGTTTCTTATATGTCAATAAGTAGGAATATATAAGAAACACCATTTTTAATAAAAAATAATTTGGGCATAAATGGGTTAATATCAATTCTGAAATATTTATATTCCAATCATTGAAAGTGTCTTGGGATCAAATGGGTTAAGAAAAGTGGGCTTCTAATTCAGACCATTCTGTTATGACCAAATATTTCGACCCTCCCAAGCACTAACATTGTAACTAAATTTTTTATGGTTTTGAGTTGTCCTAGTTAATATGAATCCTATAGATTCAAAATCCCCGATATTCACTTTCACAAATTAAAGGATTTTGACAGTAACTGGTGGAAAATAGAGGGAATTTTCAACCTTAGAGTGAATTTTAACAAACGTTTTGCTTCGCATTTGGTGTTTTTTTTTAATTCAAACCACAAAAATCATTGGAATTCATTCTTAGCAAGCAATATGCGGGCATAACTCTATTCTGAACAAAATGGTCTTTAGGGGGTTTTGAATCTAGAGGATTCATATGGTCTTAAATTGTTTCTTTTTTTTCCCACTACTGTTATTGTATAGCTCTAAACCTCCCCAATTGTATGTAAAATCTTATTGTTACTCTACATATTTGTATACACTAATTTACACGATCATTTTAAAACTTCATTTTCATCTCCTGAAAAATGTAAAAAAGTAAGTTACAATGTTAGTATTTATGAGGGTCGATATGTTCGTTGTGCGCAAACCAAATTTCTGCGATCCTTGCACAGTGCTTTGTTTTACCAGTGGAGACAGACTTAGAAATGTGAATGCAATGGACAAACTAAAATACATTACTGTACTTTACGAAACACAACGGTACCAAAGATACTGTACCTAAAACAATGGAAGGATATTGGAGAAAAAGAAGTACGCGAAAAACTACATAATGTTCTCCAGAAGAATTATGGACTTATCCACCAATCTCAATACAACAGCGAAAGCTTTATCGGGGAAGTGGAGCCTAATTGTTATCAGGCATCTCACTTGACGATATGTTGCAGAGGAAGAACAATATATTGTCTGTATACATCTGAACTCTTATTAGTGTAATATGTAACTAGTTGGTGATGTATGCAATGGAGGGGAAGGAAATTGTCACCCTACCCATTATCTCCTGGCCTAGTTGCCTCATAAGCGGTGTCATGTCTTCAGACCTGTCTTCTGACAGTTGACTAAACAGACAATTTTAGGTACTATAAGGTGTGATGAAAAGTCGTCTTTGGTATGATTTTTAGTGCCTATTTGTAATTTTAGTGCTTATTTCATACTTTTATTGAGCCTGTATTAGGCATCTAAAATTTGTATACCCTAAGAATCCGAAGTCTAGTGATGAGAGAAGCCACTTGCTATAATATGAAGTATGCGGAATATCGGCCAAGACTTGACCTCCCAAAACTCGATAAATAGAAGATTATAACCACATTTCTCTTAATGCATTAGCGATAAAATGTGCTAATAAGTTCAGAAATAACTTTAAATTATCAAGTTATTAATTCTTGTAATACTTAGAAGTAAATACGCATAACCAGCCACGAGGTCAATCTATCAGATAGCGCGCGTCTGTTGGGACGAATCATCGGCCGTTGAAGTATCTTATTGCATTGTCGTCACGTTCCAATATTCTGATGAAATGTGCGTGAGAGACTAATCATATGCTTCGGTGAGGCGGGAGATAAAACTCTCTGCAAGGCTTAAATGAATGATCTCTATTTTCAAGTACAGATACTTCATATTTCGCTACAATTAACATTGGAACCCGAGAGTGCGACGTGTGAAGAATATTGGGCCATTCTAAGCTGCATAGAATTTGGATTTCATTCTTTCAGTCGTCATGGAAACATTTCTTAAGAAATTATTACATTTATGGAATTCACTTAAATCCGTCTGCAACAAACCCACGTTCACTTGCGCATAGGAAGGCGATGACGTCATTTAATAAGAGTTCACTTAGTAGTCACAAAATTATAACTTGACAAGATAGTTAATGAGAGTATACTAGGGAGGTCCCAAGTTCGAACCCTATAGTAACTTAGTATTAAGTGAAAGAGTTTCTTGCAGTCTGTGACGATATTATACATTAGTGGAATTGTACTGCATTATATCGCTTTCTGCAGATACGTTAACGCTGGTGTAATGTATTTTATGCTCGACCATTCCGAAATGTAGTAATTATACACCTGGTAGCAGCCCTTTAATGGACCTATTCATTAAAGTTCACCAATCAGAAAACACCATTGTAGCAATATGAAAGCACAAGTATATCTCGGATATGCAATCGAAAGACAACTAGCGAAACGTCACGGAGGCTGGAAATCCAATACTGTCGCAGAAGGTTATGTTCTGTTACTATAATAATTAGCGTTAATTGTAAATAATATTCAAATAAATTCAATTTGTCATCTCGTTTTTCAATGTCTAAATCAATTTCAACATTATATCAAGATTACTGTTCATTTTACTCTCTAGATTATATCAAGGTCAATGAAATTGGTTTCTCGGAAAAAAATCAATACTTTCGCGTCTGCGCACATCTCACAATTTACGAGATATTGCAAAAGGTCACTTCCGCTCCCCAGTCAGATTAGAATAACATAAATACTTATGAATAATTTCAAGTTAGAAATATGGTCGAGCATAAAAAATCATATGAAACTTGCCTATAATGGTAATTAAGACGCTCGTATGAAAATTATGAAACTCGCTTGCGCTCGTTTCATAAACATACTCGCGTCTTAATTACTACCATTATAGGCTCGTTGCATAATGTACTATTTTGAAACTAACGGCGAGTACTTGACTGTTCGTCATTCACCCATATGAAGCAGCCAGTTGTGTAGACTTGTTTACCGATAGAGTGGTTGCCCAGGGTGCGCCATAGGAGGCTGGTCTACGCTATACCCGCGATGAGATGAGGATGATAGGGATTTGTTGGGATGCCACGGAGGAACCGGAGTTACATGGATCATGGGCTTGCCCAAAGCAAGTTATAAATCGGAGGTACGTCGGGGATCGAACCCGGGTCCACAGGATTGTAAGTCCAGCACTCTAGTCACTAAATTACAGCTGGTGTAATGCTATTGATATGTCTAAGCAATGAACAATGTATTACATTTCTCCATTTCTTAAAGTGGAGTAGTTATTGTGAATATTATATATCGAATCTTTCGATGAGGCATAAACATGCAAATATATCCATCACCATCATCATTGTATCGCTTTATATGAAATTATTTATTTGGTAGGTTATTTTACGACGCTTTATCAACATCTTAGGTTATTTAGCGTCTGAATGAGATGAAGGTGATAATGCCGGTGAAATGAGTCCGGGGTCCAGCACCGAAAGTTACCCAGCATTTACTCATATTGGGTTGAGGGAAAACCCCGGAAAAAACCTCATTCAGGTAACTTACCCCGACCGGGAATCGAACCCGGGCCACCTGGTTTCGCGGCTAGACGCGCTAACCGTTACTCCACAGGCGTGGACTTTATATGAAATTAACAGCGATAGTAGTAATAGTAGTAGCGGTGTAGCCCCTAATAGTAATGATGCAAGAAAAGTTTGAGACTTCGGGCTTATCAGGCTACTCGTCTAGCATAGGCTGAAGCAGGATGAACCGCCTTTCAGCATCGAATTCACGAATGCCAACGGGAACCGAACCCAGAACCTTCATCTGTACGCACTGCTCTACCACTGCCTTCAAAAACCAGATGTAATATAAATAGGGACACCTCTTCTGGATTACCGTATATAATAAATATATTGACCATATTTAAGAAAGGACATTGAAGAAGTTCTGAAAGAATATAGAAGTATACGTAACAAAATTTTGTAAACAACTTCCAAACAAATACAGTTACTATCATTCACAGTTAGGTTAGGTGAAAGATTGGTACAATATTTTGCCAGTCAAAGATATTCTTCATAACAGACGCACTGCACATAGTAACTTGCACACTGTTACATGTGTCTCTCTGATGTACAAAGTATTCTCTCTCCAGTTGTATTGCCCGAATTTTATTTTGTCAATATGTCTCTAAAGCTCACGTGTACACGTGAACTGTACTTCGGTTTTCAAAAGTTTAGGTCTAATATTCATAAGTTGTCTAAAATAGATTAAAACATATCACATAAAATAACTCAAACACAAACAGAATTAAATGTGCTTTGAAATATAATAACTAACCAAATCTATGAGTATGTACGATTGGAGACACAAATTAGATAAAACATCGCCAAGAATCCATAACTGCTACCAGCGTAAGCGAAAATTCAATGAATATAACACACAATATTAAAACAGTATACAATTAAAGTTGTGATTTTACACAGAGTGTTAAAAAAGCACCAAATAATTTGAGAGGTTGTAGTATTCATCAAAATAAGAAAATAAAGTCTAACATACATGGGTCCTAAAATTAGTATATTGAGACATGAGTAGAAAATGCTGGATGTGATTTTCATTCATTGTAACGTATCCTTCTGCCCTACTTCTTACTCACACCTTGTTTGCCATTTTTTATCTCTTTTCCGGTATGATACTGTATACCCAATAAACTAAGATCTCAATACCGATTTCAAAGTCTTTGTATCGTACGAAATTTAATTTTAGGACCCATGTTTATTAGAATTTTTATTGTTTACCGCTGAGAATAAAGAATTTTCTTTTCATGTAAATCACATTGAGTATCTCCTATGATGTCGATGAACAAGTAGGCCCACTAATATCTCGGAGATATTAATTTTCTTTGGACTTTATTTTCATGATTACTGCCATGTTTGAGAATATTGAATTTTTTTCACACCCTTTTTTATGAATAATAAGTGTTACTATCTATGTATTGCTTCGTGAAATATTTGAGAAAATAACTGACCGTATCTAGAACACTTATTTATTTATTTATTTATTTATTTATTTATTTATTTATTTATTTATTTATTTATTTGTTTATTTATTCTGGTGTAGTTAAGGCCATCAGGCTTTCTCTTCCACAACACTAGGAATACAAATACAATAATAGAAATAAACAGAAAAAATACACTATATACAAAGTAAAGCTACACAAGAAATAGAGAGAGAGAGAGAGAGAGAGAGAGAGAGAGAGAGAGAGAGAAAACTATGAACAAAGTAAAGTCACACAAAAATATACACAGGTTGCAGTCACACAAACTTTAAATGAGGATTAAGTATCATAATTAATTGTATCCTAACTAATTAACTAACATAAACAAGAAACTTGCAATTTTAATCTAGATTAAAAAAGAAAAAAAAAACACAAATCAATACTTCTAGCAATATCTAAAAACATTAACTGACACAAAATTTTCCAATTTAATTTTGAATTGTGATGAAGTCCGGCAGTCCCTGACGTCATTAGGTAACGAATTCCAGAGGCGAGGTATTTCTACAGTATAGGAAGATGAGTATAAAGACGTTATGTGATGAGGGATAGAAAGAAGTGCTTGACGTCGGTTTCGAAGAGTTGTAAGAAATTGAAAGCGCGATAACAGATAATTCGGACTAGAAGTATGCATGATTCTAAACAGAAGAGACAGTGAATGTATTGTTCTTCGTTCCTTCAGACGCACCCATGAAAGTAACTGGAGAGAAGGTGTTATATGGTCAAATTTACGAGTATTGCAGATGAATCGCGTGCACACATTATGAACACTTACTTCCTCTAGAGAAAATTATTACAACAACCAAAGCAAAAATAACAAAACTAAATTCCTGTAAGATCACACTCTTATTCTTTGTTCACAATTTCTCCTCTTAGCCCTACATGATATTATTGGAGAATTTACCACGACGAACTTTAATCGACTTTGTATTACATGGCTTAAATTTTCGTGACAAGAAGTGGAGATCAGTCATTTTCCAGTTAAATGCTTACTTACTGAAATGATGATACCCTGAAGCGGCAGAACAGACCAACACCAGCAGCAAGAATACGCAGGAGGCCATTGTGGCGAAATGTAGAGTCTGCTGGAAGAGCTGGCCCTTTATACATTACCCGAGTGCCTTTGATTGCCTCAGCAAGTCCAACTGATAACGCTGCATACCCAGACGTGGCTAATCAGTCACACAACACCAGCCGCAGCTTCTGAGATGTGACGAGTCCGTAACGAAGCTAAGTCATACAACCCTGAAATATTCGCGACTTCGCAACTGTTGTGATAAATGCGTAAGAAAAATTTAATTTTGTAGTTAAAAATTGAAAAGAAATTCTGTACGAAGCAATTATTGAATTCACAACACATTTTTTGCTTCATAATACTAGCTAATTAAAGAAATGATACTTATTGGCAGCGATGTTCCATCACTTTAGTTCATGTTTTTGCCTTGTTACTGCTTATGCCACCTGACCACAAGGACACGTGATCCTTTTAATAGGAAGGTTCAGAGTTCCAAACACAAAGTTTTTTATTTTTTTCTATTTTCTTCATTATGCATTATTACATACTATGGAAATATTTTTAACTGTGTATATTATATAATGAGGAGTGATGAATTCAGGGGATGGCCCGTACTGGAATTTCCCTCCCCCTCCGATGGGGCCCCACCCGTAGATTTCAGACTTTCTAAACCAAAAAATATAATGCTGTTAATAAGTTACTTGAATAAATAACTAACGATTTCACTGTGTTAACATTATACATTTTTGGTGTTATGCAAACAACATCTTATCTAGTCAATCAAGTTCTAGAATTCAGAGGATGATGCGAAGAGCATCAAAACTAGTCAATTAAGTAACATAACATCTAACATTTATAATGTTAACATAATGAAGTCGTTATTTATTTATGCAAATAACTCAACAATATGTCAATGATTATACAAGTGTTAAAGGAGTGTATTCAAGAATGAAGAAGTCTTGATTGTTACTCTTAAAGAAGTCAAGGGTGGGTTCCATGTTTTTATTGGCATAGTTTTCAGTGTTAGTTGTTTTAGCAAATATAATAATTTTATTTACTAAAGTAGTTATGGCATATACATAATTATAAATATTTACGATGGTAAAGCAACAGACATTGTTTACTTTTCTTGGAAAGAAAATACGTATTGAGGAGTCAATGGAAAGTGAATCCGTTGCATTTAATGAACAAAATTTTCAGTTGTTTTTAAGTGAAAGTTAAATCTGTGGACCGGTAATCCTATCTGTGTTACCTTCACCTAGTGTTGTTAGGGGTAAGTCAATGAATAAAACGGTTTGACATAAAATCAAATATAAAAAACGATGAGAACTAAATGTGATTGGTTGTATTTCGATCGTACTTGGAGTGGTAGTTTAGGTGGTTTATGTGAACAGGACACTTAACATCGGCTTCGTGTGACAATTTTGCACAAGAGGATAGTTCATATTCACCATATTAATAACAGTATTAATATTTTAATGTTAATACCTATATTAACATTTTATAGTAACGAATGAAAGCTATATTTCTTTGAACTCATTATTCTATATCGCTATTACATAAAGTATCTCTGTTGTTAGATAACATTTGACTTGCTAATTTTTTCTATTGATCTCACCCTATTCCCGGTACAGTATAAATTCTAGGAGGAAAAGATCTGAATTCAACACTATGCATCAGTACAAGTGGACACTTCTCGAAAACAAATATGTTAATAACTTGATTTTATACTCACTGTACTTAATAACACAATTTTTAAACTAAGTCCTGAAACTTTTAGTTTGTGAATGTACGAGTTCTGACTATTCTGAAATTGGAAATTTTTTATTAAATTTTTTCTTATTTCACTTATAATTGTCAACTATAAAAAATGAAAAAAGAAATGGCAGGAATATTAATACATTTCACTTCAAATACTAACTGTATCTTAAGGCAGAAATCACTTAAAAATGATATAACACACATATTTACCTAATCGAGGCTGTCGAAAAGTAGAGTGACGGTGATAGGAGAAAAAGTAGAAAGTATTGATGAAGGAAGAGGGGAAAACAACGGAAAAAAATCAGTATGACTCAAGGAAATGGTATGGAGGGAAAATATAATTAAGACCACATAGTCCGTGGCCAAAATGACCCGTTACAAGGAAGCAAAATTGTATTTAATTATTATGGCTGCAACATTTTGTACACCTCCACTTTAACAAATTTACAATGGCTTTTTTGAGAAGTTTCCTTACGAAAATTAGCTACAGTCCTCTTCTTATATTGCTCCAATCACAAGAGAGACACGCCTAGTATGTATTCTGATTACGACATCGGTTTGGCCACTATTCAATAAGTTGACCAGATTGACAAGAAGTAAGGCAATAGACTGCTACTTTTCGCTCTTAATGAGAGTCAGCTTTTAATGCTAATAATTTGTCTTTGCTGTACAGTCTTAGAAAAAAGTTTTGTCGCACAGATACTTTATAAGTCCCAGAAAGAAGACATTGCGCGTGATCAGAGGACGAGCGACCTGGTTCACAAGAGGAGGACCAGTTTAGGTAATAAAATTAGTTTTGTTTCTCTGTATGCCGTTCTTTAGTAGTTAAAACAAGTTCTAAAGAAAAGTATTTACCGTAAATAAGTAGTGCGGCAAAACTGTTAACAAATTGGTAACAAAGGCAGTGCGCAAGATTAGACATACAATGAAACAATAGTACATTACGCAACGAGTCTATAATGGTAGTAATTAAGACGCGAGTATGTTTATGAAACGAGCGCAAGCGAGTTTCGTAATTTTCATACGAGCGTCTTAATTATAGGCAAGTTTCACACGACTTTTTATGCTCGACCATATTTCCAACTTGAAATTATTCATAAGTATTCATGTTATTCTTATCTGACTGGGGAGCGGAACTGACCTTGTGCAACATCTCGTAAATTGTGAGATGTGCCCAGACGCGAAAGTATTGATTTTTTCCGAGACACAAATGTCATTGACCTTGATATAATCTAGAGAGTAAAATAAACATTAATCTTGATATAACCTGGAAATTGATTTAGAACTGAAAAACGAGATGACAAATTGAATTTATTTTAATATTATTTACAATTAACGCTAATTATTATAGTAACAGAACATAACCTTCTGCGACAGTATTGGATTTCCAGCCTCCGTGACGTTTCGCTAGTTGTCTTTCGATTGTATATCCGAGAATAATCGATACTTGCGCTTTCATATTGCTACAATGGTGTTTTCTGATTGGTGGAACACCTGAACTTTAATGAATAGGTGTACTTTAATGAGGTCCATTAAAGGGCTGCTACCAGGTGTATAATTACTACATTACAGCATGGTCGAGCATAAAATTTCTTTTGTGCGAGATCGTGCGTATTTGCTTGGTTTCCGCACAAAACCAATCCGCGGAAAGTCTAAAATTCCACATTCAGTATTCCCAACCTAACATACATAACAATTTCCCTCTTCTTACCGCTTAAGTGACATATTGATTTTACTGCTTTAGGCTTTTAACATATTATTTTTAGAGACGTTCAATATAGTAATAATTATAAATTGGAAACTTACCACTGCAATTTCACCTAAATTGCACTGTTAATTATTGCTTTTAAATATTTGCAAAAATTAAGTACATTCTACAACTCCACTAAAGTTACTGGATTCGTGATGCAAGTAACATTAAGGAAGCCGTGAAAGATCAACAAGAATCCAAATGCCGATGTTATTACTGCAATATGTTATATAAATAATATTGTTGAAATATTAAAATGAAAAATAAATCATTACATAACCTTACCGTTTGTTTTAAGTTCGCATTTATGGACTGGGGGAAAAAAAAGACAGACTTATATCACGGCCTGCTGGAGTATAGTAAACACAGAAAACAGTTTAAAGCAACAATGTTGAAGATAGATATTTTTGTTTTACAAATTTGCCGTCATTGAACAGAAACCAAGATGGAGATTTCATTGCAACTAATTAGAAATTCCTCTTTCAGGTATGTAATAAACGATCTTCGCATAAAATAATGTACGATACAGGAGCGGTATGTTTTCTTTCAATTCTCGGAAAGCTCAACTACGTTTCGCTTTTTCAAACTTTTCCTCGAACATGAAAACTTCAATATACCGCTCTTGTAACGCATTTTACTATTATTACCTCTCTGAGACTTATAAAGTATCTATGCTACAAAACGTTTTTCTAAGACTGTATATAATTAATGATTTTCATCCGAATCGGCGATCTCTAAAGCGCTAGTCAACTACCAGACAAATGGATCTGAATTCGATGTCCAAAGAGCCCGGTGATGTTTATTGTAAAATCATGACCATGGGCCATGTTGGTTAACAGTTTCAGCAATTACAGGAAATGTATTAACATTAAATAATCACCCCAGCTTACTGGAATGGGTTGTGGCCCTCTTCTGAGGCTAAAAAATGCTGTAGATAAACTGGATACGAGGGAGTTGCAACTTCGCAGTATCCCACCATACTGGTCTTTGTTTTGCACGTATTAGCCTGCCGCGGGGTGTACGGCACAAGAATGAAGAGGAAACAGTCAGATAGATTTCCGGGACACAGGAAAGAGAGAGGTTCTTCTGGCTTCATCGAATTCTAGAGGGGTCGTAACCCTCTAAGAATTACGACGGAATGCAATCCGAACTGAGACAATGGAGCTTTGCTGAAACTTCGATAAGTACATGTGCACTCAGGTTCACGGTCAAGTCTTAAAGGGGATACGATGCCAGGAGTTGTACCTGCGGTGAAAATAACGATACATGCGAAAATGTGAGAATTTTATATAAATCACAATAATAATGATGATAATGATAATAATAATAATAATAATAATAATAATAATAATAATAATAATAATAATATGACTGACTCCGTGGTCTGTTGGTCCAGATCAGGAGGTCCCGGGTTCGATTCCCGGGCTAGGCTCTTGATCAATTTTTCTTGAAGAAGAGGAATTCCCTGGGTGTCTAGAGTCTGGAAATTTGCATGATTGTGAGTGTGCCGGGTTAATATTAATTAACCAATCATCACAAATATAAAAATACATCAGGACTGTCGCTGTTCAGTAACCTGAACATACGTTTCAGCGTCACATTGTTGACAAGTAACTCCATCTGTTAGCACAACCATAAAGCATGTAATAGATGCTACAGAGTTACCAACAACGAAAAAAGAAAATAATTCTAATAATATTGACAAAAATAGATGAATATGTTGCATTTTAATTATTTCACAATCACAATCATATCATCATCATCATCATCATTATCATTTTCTCGCTGGAAATAGGCACAACGGAGTTGTCCTCATGAAATAAGTCAGTTTAGGAATTACTAAACCGTTCTTAAAAAAAAAAAGATATTATGTATGGGATACTTGGGATGTACTGTAAGCAGTAACATGAGCTGCAGCCAGGAAGTCAAAAGGAGGATAGCAATGACAAAGGAGGGTTTCAATAAAAAAAGGAGCATCTTCTGCGAAACTCTGGAAAAAGAACTTAGGAAGAGACTAGTGAAGTGCTTTGTTTGAAGTGTGGCATTGTATGGGGCAGAAACATGAACATTACGACGAAGTGAAGAGAAACGAATACAAGAATTTGAAGTGTGGATATGGAGGAGGATGGACTGTGTGAAGTGGACAGATAGAATAAGAAATGAAGCTGTAATGGAAAGAGTGGGTGAAGAAAGAATGATGCTGAAACTGATCAGGAAGAGGAAAAGGAATTGGTTGGGTAACTGGGTGAGAAGAAACTGCCTACTGAAGGATGCACTGGAAGGAATGGTGAACGGGAGAAGAGTTCGGGGCAGAAAAATATATCAGGTGATAGAAGACATGAAAATATGTGGATCATATTTGGAGACTAAGGGGAAGGCAGAAAATAGGAAAGATTGAAGAATTCTGGGTTTGCAGTGAAAAACCTGCCCATGGGCAGAATATGTATGTATGTATGTATGTAATGTAATGTATGAGAATTAAGAAGCATTAAACGAGCAAATATGTATATGAAACTTTAGAATAATAATTATCCTGATCTGCTTAAGAATACATAAATAAAAATCGCTATACGACTTACATCAGGAATAAAAACAAATTTAGTATAGTTCTAATATGACCTTAAAACACGGGAGTTTCTGTCATTCCTTTTACGAACAAAAGAAGTCAGATTGTCTCATAGCAACGACTGAACTACAATTTGATGAAGTTGAAACAAGATTTGCGCTTCTAGGCAATATTCGACACGTCTAATATTGTAGGCCTACTTTTGTAGAGCTCAGATTTTACATACGGGATCATTGCATCACATGCGTTATTGTCTATCTTAAACGAATTTATTTATTTTGTTGTCAACATATTATAAAAAAGACAGGAATACGAGGAGGAAGGAGATAAGAAAGGGTAATTGTTCTGATTGTCCTACAACCGCGCAAAAATTAATTTTTGTCATGATATTAGACATTTTGGGTAAAACATGATCAACAGTATTATCACAAGTGCTGATAGTTTTCCTCTAATTTAATCGTTCTTAAGAAATAATTAATCGTCTCATGACAAGGAACTTGAGTTTAAAGGCGAAATTAAACTACCAGTGAAAAGTACTTTGTACGTGTGAAATTCGCCTAAATTATTCGTATGGGAACAACTAGATCCTACTGTATGAATGCAGTTAAATATTTTTCTTATGACAGCATAGTTATAAGAAAGGAGTAGGGCGCATAGAGTATTGTTGCATACTAAGAGAAATAACATATTGAATATAGTAATGCTGACGTAACTTGGAGTAATAGTTTAATAATCTGGTATTACAGTTTCTTTGGTCGAGCTTTCCTCTTTTAATTTTTTATATTGAATCTCCTCTTCAGATCCACTCTGTAGTCATCGCATGTTGTAGCTGAAAAAAAAAGAAATATACTAACTGAGGCACACCCAATTATAATGTGATTTTGAGCCTAATAATAATACTGATGATAGAAATACGGTACGAATATTTTACCTACTGAAACTGCTACTTATCCCAACGTAAATAACTACTGCTGCTTCTATTACTGCTACCCTAACAACTGTTCCTGCAAGTACTGCAGATTGCTACTTACAAATGGCTTTTAAAGAACCCGCAGGTTCATTGCCGCCCGCACATAAGCCCGCCATCGGTCCCTATCCTGAGCAAGATTAATCCAGTCTCTACCATCATATCCCACCTTCCTCAAATCCATTTTAATATCCTCCCATCTACGTCTCGGCCTCCCCAAAGGTCTTTTCTACTTCCACTATTACCATCTCCCCAATTAATTATTTGCAAATGAAAATGATGTGAAATCTGGTAAAATGAATACACGCTAATGTTTTATTTTATCTACTGGTACTGTTGCAGTATTACTATTATTAGTGCTGCTACTATTACTATTAGTACCACTACTATTACTACTACTACATAAGTGTTAATATAAATACTTTGCTTTGAATGACTGATGAGAGTATATAGGCAGATTGATGCTTACTCTTGCGTTGAAGATCCTTGGGGCAGTACTGAAAAGAAGAAATTGATAATGTTTTTCATGATTTTCTTGTAGGCCTACATAGGCTATTTTCACTTTTATTAAATGTAGAAATTATAGTTTTCTTACTGCTCTCAATGAGCAACAACTCCTGACTTTCGTATTTCGCACCTACGAGTTAATCTTTCAGCTACTGTAATAATATTTTTTTAAAAACATAAAAATAAAATATTTTAAATACAGGGTGTCTGAGAATGAATGGTGGGGTTTTACGAGGGGTGTGCAATTCTTAAAGTGTGAAGGGGTGAAGAGGCTTACCACGTCACTCATGTAGTGGGCACAGTCCTTGAACAACATGCTGTTCGCCTTACATACGAAAGGCCTGTCGTCGCTTACTGCAACAAACCAGAGTGTTACTTTTCATGCTCATTGAATGTTTGCAGATTATTTGGTCTCTCTATTTCAGACTCTGGAACATAGACTTATTAGTATTGTATGTATTTATTCACACTGCAAATGGGTATATACCCGGTGGCAGTGGTAACTAATTACACTCAATAATGACAATTAATAATAAACACAACTAATAAAAAACAATAATTAATAATAATACTAGTAATAATAACAATAATAATAACAAATAATAATAATAATATTAAAATAATAATAATAATAACAAATAATAATAATAATAATAATAATAGTAATAATAATAACAAATAATAATAATAAAATAATAATAAAATAATAGTAATAATAACAAATAATAATAATAAAATAATAATAATAATAATAAATAATAATAAAATAATAATAATAATAAAATAATAATAATAAGGAGCATCCTAAATTAAATGAAGCATGGTCACTTAAAATAACATTTAAAGTAAATCTAATTTGTATCTCAACCCTAAGCTCGAACTAAGACCCAAGACAGGTTCATACCTGCACAAGTACCTTTCGGCACTACACTTATTTCGCTGTCAAATCACTCACTGCACTGATTCTACCTGTTTCACAAGCACTTCTAACCATTTCACTGTTCGAATATTTTGCACAGCCATGATTGTAGCTAACTTTGTCATAATAATAATAATAATAATAATAATAATAATAATAATAATAATAATAATTTATTTTTTATTTTATTTATTTATTTTTATTTATTTCAAATATTAATGTGCAAAACAACAGCACAAGGCCAATTACAATTTAGCACAGAATAAAAAACAAAACAAATGATTATGAGAATGAATGACAGAAAATGGCAGTGAGATCAAATACAATCAATATAATGGTCAACATTAACCATTCACCAAATGCAACAAAATAAATGGCAATATCTAACAAATAATGAAAGATATTAAATAACAAGTAAGGAATATCATGCATAAGTAAAATCAAATCAGATCTTGCAAATTGGCACTTTTAATACATCTGGCAATTGGAGAAAGGGATTTAAAAAATTTAGTGAAGAAAATTCTTTGACCACGAAAACCTTTCACGGGAATTCTAAGGTAGGTGTTATGTATAAAAGAATCACAATCAATGACACCATTAATAGCATTATTAAAGAAAGTGTAATCAAAATAATAATAATAATAATAATAATAATAATAATAATAATAATAATAATAATTTAAATATTACAAAATAACGAATCAAAGTCAGAATAGGAGAATAAATGTCAAAGGGAAGTGGAATAGGGGTAGGCTACGACAAGCATGGCTTTCACCAACTACCCTGTAACATCTGCTTAGGCCTTAGATGATTTAGTGGAGAACTGTTTTCAGAACATGGGAGGATAACACTAGGAGGAAGAAGAATAAAGTGCATGAGATTTGCTGATGATATGGCGTTGTTAGCAGAAGAAGAGATGATACTAAGGGATATGCTACTGGAGCTAAATGACAGCTGAGAGCAGTATGGGATGAAGATAAATGCAAACAAGACGAAGACCGTGGTTATAGGAAGAAAAATAAAGAAAGTAAATGTGCGAATTCGAAATGAAGCAATAGAACAAGTGGAGTCTACTGTAAGGATAATGGAACAACTGCGCATGCGTCAATCTTAAAGAGTGACACAATATAATATTTACTCCTCCTTCCTAATTGTCAACCAATAACGGCAGAAAGCGTTACTCACGTAGACGTCCAATGAAGTGGAATATTTTAGCATTTTTATACTAATAATAACTAAAAAAGTAGTAGTCAGATTCCAATAAGTAAAAAAGTAGTTGAAGAGTATTGTTTGCAGATTTTTAAGATGTTTGAGTCACCGCAATATAACAAATGTAAGACGTCTTAATTG
Source organism: Periplaneta americana (assembly GCF_040183065.1). Taxonomy (NCBI): domain Eukaryota; kingdom Metazoa; phylum Arthropoda; class Insecta; order Blattodea; family Blattidae; genus Periplaneta; species Periplaneta americana. The sequence goes on along the minus strand of NC_091119.1, from coordinate 206,767,607 downwards.
AGGTTTGTTTTATACTACTGTAGTGTGGGAAAAATATGTTTTTGAAGTAGAAAATCAATCAGCGATAACTTTTTTCCTTGAAAAGACAAGTGGGTAGTTGCAGTGTATGAAATTGTCTAAATACATTACACTTTATGTTGAAAAAAAAAACCATGTTAATAGAATGAGTCAACAAGATATCACCTATTAAAGGTTTATGTCTGACTGCTTGTGGTCCGTCAAGTAGAGCGCGCGTACCTAAACATTATTTATGCTCAAAACCGAACAGTGCTTTAAAAATAAGCATTTATTATTTTGATTTGTTTCATTTACTTAAAGGGACAGACTAAAATGCTTAGTCAGTTTTCTTCTCTCTTTTCAATTGGATTTTTGTAACAAAAATTCCACTTAACGTACAGGAACGATTCTGTCGCCGTCTTTTCGCAGAATATGAAAAGGCAAGTGGAAGAAATGTGTTGGTCACGTTAAAATTAATTAAGAACAATATTTTTATAGTGCTAATGTAAAAGACAATGAAACTGATAGAATAGTTTCGTTAGAAATTCAAGTGCTAGCAGTGATGCATGAGACGACTTGTCAATCAGTAGCGACAATGGTTCAGATTAATGGAGGGAGACTCCACCTCCAACGCAGCGGTAAGGTTTAGTAACCTCCTACAACGGAGTTTTGGCAGTTGTTAACCTATAGTAGCATTAAATGCTGCGAGAAAGTAAAAAATAGTATAGCAATGACCTAGTAAGCTTGTAATAGAAAAAGGAACATCTTCTGAGAATCTTTGGAAAAAGTAAGGAACGGACTAGTGAAGTGTTTGTATGGAGTGTGACATTGTATGAGATAGAAAAATGGACATTACGATGAAGTGAAGAGGTACAACTGGAAGCTTTTGAAGTATGGATATGGAGAAGAATGTAGTGTGTGAAATGGACAGACAGAATAAGAAACGAAGCTATGTTGGAAAGAGTTGGCGAAGAAATTAAAAAAAGCTGCGACCATTAGGACCAAATCTAGACACTCTGATTTCAGACAATTTTTTTTCTCATGTCCATATATCATAACAGCCAATTTCCCTAAAACAGCCAAATAAGTACAAACATAAATCTGCAAAAATTATAAATAGCGTCAAAAAATAGTACATTCTAAGACTCAGGTTGTGACACAACATGTAAGAATACTAAATCTGCTTTGCTTCTAGCTTACCACCACCACCATCCATCCATCCATCCATCCAACCATCCACCCACCCACCCACCCATCCATCCATCTACCCACCCACCCACCCACCCACCCATCCATCCATCCATCCATCCATCCACCCACCCACCCACCCATCCATCCATCCATCCATCCATCCATCCATTCATACATCCACCCACCCATCCATCCATCCATCCACCCATCCATCCATCCACCCACTCATCCACCCACCCACCCATCCATCCATCCATCCATCCATCCAGGCACCCACCCATCCATCCATCCATTCACCCACCCACCCATCCATCCACCCATCCATCCATCCACCCAGCCATCCATCCACCCACCCACCCATCCATCCATCATCCACCCATCCATCCATCATCCATCCATCCAGGCACCCACCCACCCATCCATCCACCCATCCATCCACCCATCCATCCATCCATCCACCCATTCACCCATCCACCCATCCACCCACCCATCCATCCACCCACCCACCCATCCATCCATCCAGGCACCCACCCATCCACCCACCCATCCATCCATCCATCCAGGCACCCACCCATCCACCCATCCATCCATCCAGGCACCCACCCATCCATCCATCCAGGCATCCACCCATCCACCCACCCATCCATCCATCCACCCACCCACCCACCCATCCATCCATCCACCCATCCATCAATCCATCCAGCATCCACCCATCCATCCACCCACCCATCCACCCACCCATCCACCCATCCACCCATCCATCCATCCACCCATCCACCCACCCACCCATCCACCCATCCATCCATCCACCCATCCATCCACCCACCCATCCATCCATCCACTCACCCACCCATTCATCCATCCACCCACCCACCCATCCATCCATCCACCCATTCATCCATCCACCCATCCATCCATCCATCCATCCATCCATCCATCCACCCACCCATCCATCCATCCATCTATCCATCCAGCCATCTATCCATCCACCCATCAATCCAACCATCCAACCACCCACCCACGAGTACTTTCCAAATATCACAGAAGCTTACAACGTCTCTTTCATTATTGTAAGGCTGCACAAGAACACCATTCTAAGTAGCGTATTATTTATACCATTCATTCATTCATAGTTTTTTGTCCAAGGACAGACCTTCATCTTCTCTCCCCCAAACGTTTCTTCCGTTCACCATTCCTTCTCCAGAGTAGCGGGCAGTACGCCTACCCCTATTTGAAACAAGCGCGTTGTTTACCTGGCACACAGATGTCGTTCACAGCTCCCCAGTAGTCGGCATTGGTTAAGGGAATGATTGACTTGAGAAATTCCACAGCCTTCTCGGGAATAACATTTCCATCAGCGTCCGCCTGTAAAATGCAGCGACGAATCACATATACGAGGCGTCATGACTCTGCGGCTGTGTGGTTAGCATTGTGCTAACTAGTGACAAATAACAAACGCCTATGAATTAGAGAACATGTTCAATATCTCACTGCCAGGGAAAATAAAACTGTTGTCATTACTGAGTATTGAACCCGGTCTAACGCAAGATGTAATGTAAGTCTGTAGTTTTATATGAGAAAAGTAACGCGACCACCATTACCCTCCCAGAGTTCAGAGGCTCAAGTTTGCTCTAACTACCGAACAAAGACACTGAAGAGAGCTGAATTACAGCATGTCCATCAGATTTTGATAAAATAAAATATGCGAGCTTTTAAGAGAAGCATGAACTTAGTCATTGGAATTTTATTCTAAATGTAGACCTTTATTTATTTAGTCATTTATTTATCTTTTATTTATTTCTTCGTTTGTTTAGGCCATTTAATCGTATTTATTATTTTATTTATTTAGTATACTTTTATTTGTTTATTTATTTACCTATGTACTAGGGCTGGATAAAAAGTAATGGCAACAGTTCGATATTTCTGACATGGCTTTATTCACAGGGGTACAACATTTATGTACCTTCTATATAGTTGCCCCCCTTATTTATTACCTTTTGTCAAATGTTTGGAAGGCGTCGTACACCATCAGCGCGTCCATCTTTGTTGATGTTCCGTATTGACCGCCTTATAGCATGGATAAGTTCATCTCTGGTATTGTACCGGGTCCCTCGCAGTGGTTCTTTCACTTTGGTGAAAAGATCATAATCAATCTCCCATTGCCAGCGGCGCAAGAGGTCCTTGACAGCAGCAGCGGTGTGACTCCTTGCATTGTCATGAAGAATGATGGGATTCTGTACCACCAAGTGTCGTCGTTTTCTCCTGAGGGCTGGACGAAGGTGGTGCTGCAGGAACCTGCAGTAGTAGTCCGCGTTTGCTGTCTGCCTTGGAGGAATTACCCCATCAATGTTATACGCCACAATGAACATAATCTTCACAGCACTTTGTGTAGGGCGCACTTTCTTCGGACGAGAAGAACCTGGATGCTTCCATTCATTTGATTGACGTTTCAAGTTTGGTTGGTTCGTATGAGCGAGCCCAGGTTTCGTCCTTAGCTATGATTCGTCCAAGAAAGTCATCATCTTTCCTTTGTTACCGGTCCAACAAGGTCTGTGCGACTACATAGCTGTGCCATTGTTAAACCTCCGAAATTTCATGGGGTATCCAACGCCCTGTAACCCAGAATGTCTTGCGGAATGTGGAGCACAGTTTTGTGACATACTCAGACTTCCGCTGTTAACTCACGCGCAGTCCATCGGCGATCAGCATCCAACAGGGAAACAAGGAGTTGAACTGTGTTGTCCTCCACGCGGGGTCGTTCTGTACGGCATCCCTGCCTTCCCGGAACGCTTTAACCCATCATGCCACTGTGCGATATGGCAACGCTGCATCGGCACATGCTTCACGCAGTCCCTGAAAACATTCTTGTGCACTATGACCTCGTGTCACTTCAATTTTGATCCAGGAACGTTGCTCTAGTTTTGTAAGCATGGTCTTAGTGCGCTCGCACTATCCCTATGAAAGTCAACGTTTTACACACTGCAGTAGATTGACAGAGTACTGTCGCCGCTAGGTGCATTAACTCATCTAATAGTCCTTGTTCATATTCACACAGCTGGCAGCTCTCAAACGCACCATCGTCACGTGACAGCAGTGTTGCCATAACTTTTTATCCAACCAATGTATTTATTTATCTTTTCATCGGTTCATTTATTTATTAATATGTATAGGTACCTACTTATTTATTAATGTATTTATTCTTTTATTTATTTTTATTTATGCATTTATTTATGTACTTATTTGTTTACTTATGTATTTTATGTATTTGTTTATTTATTTATATTTATTTTATTAATTTGTTTACTTATGTATGTATTTATTTATTTTTATTTACGCATATATTTCTGTATTTATTTATTATTTTATTTGTTTATTTATTTAAAACGATGCTGATTGATCAGATATCAATTCAATTTTAAATATAATTAATATGGTCTTGCGTTTTGACACTAAATATGGAAGCCTCAGCTTTTGTTGTTATGTCATAAATATAGTTTACACTTTAACCTGAAACTTCGATACCCTCCCACACCACACACGGGAGAAAAATAATAATCTTAGACACAGTCACAAGTTTTATACGTGAATACGTCGCTGATAGAATTATTGCTGTTAAGGAAAACGTCAGCACTACTTAATAAAATCAGCCGAACTGTTTGTGGGCCTACATACGTAGCAGATTAGAATATTTTATTATAATCCTTGCTGATTTTAATATAAGTACCTTATTTCCATGCTCTATTCGCAAACACGATCTTGTACATCAGACACAATGTGACAATATAGAAGTATTCAACACTTACCGCGTTATGTTTCTGTAGAATGCATTGGGCGTAGCACTGTAAAAATAAGGAAAATAAAATCAATGATGCAATACATTGTAGATCTATTTATAAAGTCATTAAAACTATGATTAATTAAGTTTTACATTAAAATGAACACCATTTCATTGACAAAAAACACATTTCTCGTCACTGTAATATTATTGTTTTCAATTGTTTTATTGCGGTGTCTTAGCAACCTTATTTCGACATTTAACAAGTGAAGACTGTTAAAGGTATTCTTATGTATTGTATGATATTGAAATTTACCACAGATGGTGAGGATTTTTTTGTCAAAACCAAAAGAAGATTCAAGCCTTAATTGTTCTCATTGTGATCCCTGTAGTCTGTTTTCACTGCGAAAGAAATCAGTGACTCCCGTATTAGTCGCTCTTTGAATGAATGAATTCAATTACCTTGTGAATGAAATGGTGTTTGCACGAATCTTATTTTTAGCGAAACATCAGAGGTTTCAAAACCGTGTTCAATCTTGAATACCGCCTACACATGAATATATAGACATTTTCTATATTCTCATAACATAGATGCCTTCAGCATTAATGCATGAGATATTATGAGCTTTGACATAAACTATTTATGCAACACTCAAATACATTCATTTGTTGTATTTAACTGTTGTTCATTTTAGTAAAATATGAGTGATTGTAAATTAATAATCTAACATAATGAACACAAAATATAGCCTATTTCTAGGCCGGATGCGAACTCTGGATGTTTTGTTCTTTGGTCCATTTTGCCTAACCTACAATTTCTCAATGTGAAATGGATTTGTTTATATTACATAACAAGCCGTACCCGTGCGCTCCGCTGCACCTGTTAGAAATAAATATAAAGTAATTACATAATTAAAATAGGACGTATGATCCAGGGAACATTCGTGTTTGATAGAAGGATGAATCGTTTAATATGTTACTTAATTTAAATTGTATTTAAATAATTAAAATGCGGTCATTTTGGTCCAGAGACACTCATTTGGTGCAATGACAATTCCTTTAACGTATTTCTTAATTGTTATTACATGCAACCATAGTTTAATGAAGATTGACATATCATTTAGTTTTAATGTGTATACTTTATATTACTTGCTATATGTTTCAGAAGTTACTGTAATAACATTGTAGAATTATGTCCATCTAGAGAAACTACACTTTCCAATGGTGAAATAATAATTAAACAATTAATTAGCTTCCGATATTACTTCACACAAACACAGAAAAATTCTCTGTAGGCTATGTTTAATAGCTTTCGATTGTTATTGTCCAAGGCCCCTTATAGACATAGTCATTTGTTTTTATTTCAGTACAGCGCCTTAGATGGCGTTGTTATTGTAATTTTAAAACTCATTTATCTCATTAAATATCAGTCATATTAAAATTTTGTATAGAATAAAACTTATTGGAAATTATTTTTAAAGAAACGTTTGCTATGTAACACTTTTCATGAAAATTGATAATAAGGGAGATATTTCGATTTATTTAATTCAACCCCCTTATAACCCCCCTTTTAAATAAAGTATTTTGAATGCCATAAGCCTAAAATCTAAGTTACAACGAACTTAATTTATATTCCAATTTTCATATAAGTCGGTTCAGCCATTATCGCGTGACAATATGTAACAAACATCCTGACAGACAGACAGACATACATACAAACAAAAATAAAAAAAGCGATTTTCGGTTTCAGGATGGTTAATTATACATGTTAACAGCAATTATTTTTGGAAAATCGAAAATTACCAGAAAAATTTTGGCTACAGATTTATTATTAGTATAGATTAGACTTAAATTTGATTAGTTTCACAATTATCTGGATAAATAATGATGTACCTGTTATTACCTGCTATTTAGGTATGTAATTTTGGGTTGGGGTAATTACTTTTACTGTAAGTTGTGCCTTATAGACTTTTGCACCAACAAAGGTCGACCCATCTTTTCTTTGGGGAATTATGTAAGGATAGCCTACTTACGGCCGATCTGTTCCTGAAGACCACGGACTCTTGTTCGTAGAACGCATTGTCGTACTTCTCCTCCTGTTGCTCAGTCCGGTCGGATACTGGAAATGAAACAACAAAACCTTAGCGGCTCTTTTGAAATATGCCAAGTAACACATTACTCAGATCTCTACTAAACTCCACACGATACTCGCAGGCAGTGACGTGAAATAACGAAAGTGGAATAATTTTGAAACCATGGAAACTACAAATGCTGTCATTACTAGAGTTAAGACTTGGAGGAATTTTCATATATTTAGCGGTAAGCAATGCTGAAACTATCAGAAAGAGAAAAAGAAATTGGATGGGTCTCTGACTAAAGAGAAACTGCCTTCTGAAGGATGCACTGGAAGGAATGGTGAACGGAAGAAAATTTCGGGGCAGAAGGAAATATCAGATGATAGACAACATTAAGATACATGGATCACATGTGGAGACTGAGAGGAAGGCGGAAAAAGGAAATATTAGAAAATGCTGGGTTTTCAGTGAAAGATTTGCCCTTGTGCAGAACATTGTGAATGAATGGATAGATACATAGGTGGATTGGTGGGTGGGTGGATGGGTGATTGGATTGATGGCTGGATGGATGGTAAGCTAGAAACAAAGCACATTTAGTATTCCTACATGTTGTGTCACAACCTGAGTCTTAGAATGTATTATTTTTTGACGCTATTTATAATAGGCTATTTGCAGATTTCTGTTTGTACTTATTTGGCTGTTTTAGGGAAATTGAATGTTATGATATATGGTCATGAGAAATAAAAATGGTTTCAAATGAGATTACCATAGACTTGGTCCTAATGGTCGCAGGATTTTTATTTTTTTTTGTCCGGAATAAAGGACTATTTTGATTATGGAAATAACCTAGAATGGCTAATATCTATCTGTACTGCATGGCAAGGTATAAATTAAAACTGATTTCATTCTCCCCGAAAATAACATGCTTCATTCTATTGGTAATTTTTTTAAATAAATTGAATTATGGTTATAAATTTTCAGGACGTGTTAATAAATGTATCATACCCTTAATAGATAAAGTTATCGGGGATGGTTTTATATACTATAACGCTTCACTGTTTTTAATATGTGATGGTGGGGAGTTGTATAAATTAGGAAAATAATGTTGCATGTATGTATGTATGTATGTATGTATGTATGTATGTATGTATGTATGTATGTATGTATACTGCAAGTGGGAAAGAATCCGGTGGCAGTAGTATACACAATATAAACAATACACAATAAGCAAATGAATACAATACACAATAAGCAAATGAAGAGTTAATAGTATTATACTATAATGAAAAAAAAATGTGTGTGTCTAATTTAACAAATAACTGTGAGTTATTCGTACTTATATGTTCTCATTTTCATGATTTATTTGTAATCATTGTGTAATGTGTGAGCAATGAAATAGTAAATGAATGAATGAATGAATGAATGATTAGACAAACGAATGAATGAACGAACGAATAAATAAAGTAATGAATGAATAAATAAATACATAAACTAATAAGTAAATAATAAATAAATGAACAAACAAACAAATAAATAAATAAACGAATAAATAAATACATAAACTAATAAGTAAATAATAAATAAATGAATAAATAAACAAATAAATAAATAAATAAACCAATAAATAAATAAATACATAAACTAATAAGTAAATAATAAATAAATGAACAAACAAACAAATAAATAAATAAATAAACGAATAAATAAATACATAAACTAATAAGTAAATAATAAATAAATGAATAAATAAACAAATAAATAAATAAATAAACCAATAAATAAATAAATACATAAACTAATAAGTAAATAATAAATAAATGAACAAACAAACAAATAAATAAATAAATAAATAAACGAATAAATAAATACATAAACTAATAAGTAAATAATAAATAAATGAATAAATAAACAAATAAATAAATAAATAAATAAACCAATAAATAAATAAATACATAAACTAATAAGTAAATAATAAATAAATGAACAAACAAACAAATAAATAAATAAATAAACGAATAAATAAATACATAAACTAATAAGTAAATAATAAATAAATGAATAAATAAACAAATAAATAAATAAATAAATAAACCAATAAATAAATAAATACATAAACTAATAAGTAAATAATAAATAAATGAACAAACAAACAAATAAATAAATAAATAAACGAATAAATAAATACATAAACTAATAAGTAAATAATAAATAAATGAATAAATAAACAAATAAATAAATAAATAAACCAATAAATAAATAAATACATAAACTAATAAGTAAATAATAAATAAATGAACAAACAAACAAATAAATAAATAAATAAATAAACGAATAAATAAATACATAAACTAATAAGTAAATAATAAATAAATGAATAAATAAACAAATAAATAAATAAATAAATAAACCAATAAATAAATAAATACATAAACTAATAAGTAAATAATAAATAAATGAACAAACAAACAAATAAATAAATAAATAAACGAATAAATAAATACATAAACTAATAAGTAAATAATAAATAAATGAATAAATAAACAAATAAATAAATAAATAAATAAACCAATAAATAAATAAATACATAAACTAATAAGTAAATAATAAATAAATGAACAAACAAACAAATAAATAAATAAATAAACGAATAAATAAATACATAAACTAATAAGTAAATAATAAATAAATGAATAAATAAACAAATAAATAAATAAGTAAATAAACCAATAAATAAATAAATACATAAACTAATAAGTAAATAATAAATAAATGAACAAACAAACAAATAAATAAATAAATAAATAAACGAATAAATACATACATAAACTAATAAGTAAATAATAAATAAATGAACGAACAAACAAATAAATAAATAAATATATAAATAAATAAACGAATAAATAAATACATAAACTAATAAGTAAATAATAACTAAATGAATAAATAAATAAATAAATAAATAAATAAATAAATAAATAAATAAATAAAAAATAAATAAATAAATAAACGAATAAATAAATACATAAACTAATAAGTAAATAAATAAATAAATGAATAAATAAATAAATAAATAAATAAATAAATAAATAAATGGGCATATTAGTAAACAATTCAGTAAGTAATGAATGGATTAATATCAAACTCTTAATTATTAAATTGTTGTAAAATATCTCAAAATAATTCCCATTTGTGCTCATTTTCCTAGATGGAAAAATGTAATTTCTAAAGGAGTAATGTTCATTTGAAGCGATGTAAAAATAATGGACGTTTTGAAAAAAAATGTTGTTTAGATATTGTTTGGATTTATTTTATTGTTTTCTGAAAATAATTAGTTGAAATTTCAATACATCAGAAATATGGAATATGAATAAAGTGCACCAATATACAGTGATGTGATAAAATAATACCTTTAAAATGTAAAATTTAATGTCAAGGTTAGAATGCAGTATATAGGTTAACAACTGTCTTAAGTTAATTCAATAACCAGAAGTTCTCTTATTCGGCACAACACATTAATTTTAGGAAGGCTACAATAATATTAGGACCAAATCTATAGCAGTCTAATTTGAGGCATTTGCTTCAAATGTTTCACACACCACAATAACCGTTTTCCTTTTAGATCAACGTTTACCATTTCTCGCTCTTTCAAGAAAAGAGGCGCTATTTATCTTTTGCATGTCCTGCTAGTATAGCACTGCCTAAGAGGTACTGAATGAGGAGGGTTGTGAAAATAATTTGGTCAAAAACTAAATGTATTTCAAAATATTAATCTTATCATTAGATTATGTTGATTTTCATGCCTCACTACAGATGCGGAATGGGTCCTTCACATATTATGAACAGGATTTCCCAATACATAGCTGTCCTTACCTCTCCCATTATCCTAACGTAATAAATTTGTAACACAGAAATGTGTTACACATTCATCTCACTCATTTTCTTTTATATAACTTCAGCCTTACGGAACTGACTCCAGATCATTTCTAACTCAAATCGCACACTGCCCCATCCTACCCTACTCAACCCACTTTATATCAGCATTATTTAGTTGTGTTTTACCTTTATAGACAGGTAATTTCAATCCATATTTGTCGTCAAGATCTTGTTGGCATTGTCTTGTAATGTCATTTTCTACGGAGACGTTCATCTTGATTTTGCAGCAAGGCTGTAAATAAAAATAAATTCAGTGATTTTATAAACAGACAAAGAAATAAAGAAAGAAACAACAGAGTCTTTGCCCAGGGTGCAATGTAGGAGGCTGGTCTACGCTATAGCCATGATGATATGACATGATGGGGTTCCGGACATTTGGCCACAGAAAATTGGTAACTGGGAAAATTCGCCACAGAAAATTGGTCATAGGGACAATTCGCCACAGATAGACAATTCCCCACAAATAGACAATTTGTCACACTGAGGTACAAAGATAAATCCATGGCTTCCAGAAGCTATATATTGTGCAAATGGATACAGAGGTTAATAATTGTAAATTCCATTAAGTATGTGAATTGCTATGTACGTGAAACTTGGCTTCAAATCCTTTCTTATTTTCTCTAAGTCATGTGTACATGTAGCCAAGATATATTAATTTCTCAGAGCCTCTTTCCGATTTTGTGAAGCCAATTTCTCCCGCCATAGTTCCGATTTAGTTTACAGCTTCTGGGTTTGTCTTGTGTCACCATAGGAATATATTATTAATTGTTGGAATTTGAGTATTACCTTCATATATTACAAATTGTAGCGAATTTTAGTATATGGCCAATTACCTTTCACACGAATTTTAATGTGTGGCTAATTATATTTGATACAAATTTCAATTATGTGGCGAATTGTCTTTGATACGAATTTCAATTATGTGCAGAATTGTCTCTGATGTGAATTTCAATTATGTGGCGAATTGTCTTTGATACGAATTTCAATTATGTGGCGAATTGTCTTTGATACGAATTTCAATTATGTGGCGAATTGTCTTTGATACGTATTTCAATTATGTGGCGAATTGTCTTTGATACGAATTTCAATTATGTGGCGAATTGTCTTTGATACGAATTTCAATTATGTGGCGAATTGTCTTTGATACGAATTTCAATTATGTGGCGAATTGTCTCTGATGTGAATTTCAATTATGTGGCGAATTGTCTTTGATACGAATTTCAATTATGTGGCGAATTGTCTTTGATACGTATTTCAATTATGTGGCGAATTGTCTTTGATACGAATTTCAATTATGTGGCGAATTGTCTTTGATACGAATTTCAATTATGTGGCGAATTGTCTTTGATACGTATTTCAATTATGTGGCGAATTGTCTTTGATACGAATTTCAATTATGTGGCGAATTGTATTTGATACGAATTTCAATTATGTAGCGAATTGTCTCTGATGTGAATTTCAATTATGTGGCGAATTGTCTCTGATGGGAATTTCAATTATGTGGCGAATTGTCTTTGATACGAATTTCAATTATGTGGCGAATTGTCTCTGATGAGAATTTCAATTATGTGGCGAATTGTCTTTGATACGAATTTCAATTATGTGGCGAATTGTCTCTGATGTGAATTTCAATAATGTGGCGAATTGTCTCTGATGTGAATTTCAATTATGTGGCGAATTGTCTCTGATACGAATTTCAATTATGTGGCGAATTGTCTATGATGTGAATTTCAATTATGTGGCGAATTGTCTTTGATACGAATTTCAATTATGTGGCGAATTGTCTTTGATACGAATTTCAATTATGTGGCGAATTGTCTCAGATGTGAATTTCAATTATGTGGCGAATTGTCTCTGATGTGAATTGCAATTATGTGGCGAATTGTCTTTGATACGAATTTCAATTATGTGGCGAATTGTCTCTGATGTGAATTTCAATTATGTGGCGAATTGTCTGTGATACGAATTTCAATTATGTGGCGAATTGTCTTTGATACGAATTTCAATTATGTGGCGAATTGTCTCTGATACGAATTTCAATTATGTGGCGAATTGTCTCTGATGTGAATTTCAATTATGTGGCGAATTGTCTTTGATACGAATTTCAATTATGTGGCGAATTGTCTCTGATGTGAATTTCAATTATGTGGCGAATTGTCTTTGATACGAATTTCAATTATGTGGCGAATTGTCTTTGATACGAATTTCAATTATGTGGCGAATTTTCTCTGATGTGAATTTCAATTATGTGGCGAATTGTCTTTGATACGAATTTCAATTATGTGGCGAGTTGTGTTTGATACGAATTTCAATTATGTGGCGAATTGTCTTTGATACGAATTTCAATTATGTGGCGAATTGTCTTTGATACGAATTTCAATTATGTGGCGAATTGTCTCTGATACGAATTTCAATTATGTGGCGAATTGTCTCTGATGTGAATTTCAATTATGTGGCGAATTGTCTTTGATACGAATTTGAATTATGTGGCGAATTGTCTCTGATGTGAATTTCAATTATGTGGCGAATTGTCTTTGATACGAATTTCAATTATGTGGCGAATTGTCTCTGATGTGAATTGCAATTATGTGGCGAATTGTCTTTGATACGAATTTCAATTATGTGGCGAATTGTCTCTGATGTGAATTTCAATTATGTGGCGAATTGTCTTTGATACGAATTTCAATTATGTGGCGAATTGTCTCTGATACGAATTTCAATTATGTGGCGAATTGTCTCTGATGTGAATTTAAATTATGTGGCGAATTGTCTTTGATACGAATTTCAATTATGTGGCGAATTGTCTCTGATGTGAATTTCAATTATGTGGCGAATTGTCTTTGATACGAATTTCAATTATGTGGCGAATTGTCTTTGATACGAATTTCAATTATGTGGCGAATTGTCTCTGATGTGAATTTCAATTATGTGGCGAATTGTCTTTGATACGAATTTCAATTATGTGCCGAATTATCTCTGATGTGAATTTCAATAATGTGGCGAATTGTCTCTGATGTGAATTTCAATTATGTGGCGAATTGTCTTTGATACGAATTTCAATTATGTGGCGAATTGTCTCTGATGGGAATTTCAATTATGTGGCGAATTGTCTTTGATACGAATTTCAATTATGTGCCGAATTGTCTCTGATGTGAATTTCAATAATGTGGCGAATTGTCTCTGATGAGAATTTCAATTATGTGGCGAATTGTCTTTGATACGAATTTCAATTATGTGGCGAATTGTCTTTGATACGAATTTCAATTATGTGCCGAATTGTCTCTGATGTGAATTTCAATTATGTGCCGAATTGTCTCTGATGTGAATTTCAATAATGTGGCGAATTGTCTCCGATGTGAATTTCAATTATGTGGCGAATTGTCTCTGATGTGAATTTCAATTATGTGGCGAATTGTCTTTGATACGAATTTCAATTATGTGGCGAATTGTCTTTGATACGTATTTCAATTATATGGCGAATTGTCATTGATACGAATTTCAATTATGTGGCGAATTGTCTTTGATACGAATTCAATTAAGTGGCGAGTTGCTTCTGTGGCTACTTTTCTGTGGCGAGTTGTCCCCAACCCGAGATGATGATGATGATGATGATGATGATGATGATGATGATTGATGATGGTGATGATGATGATGATGATGATGATGATGGAGATTTATTGGGATGCCACAGGGGAACCATAGCTCCCGGAGAAAACCACTATGTCACCTGGACAACAGGATTGCCCAACATAAGTTATAAATCGTGGGTAGGACGGGGATCGAATCCGGGTCCACACAATCACAAGTCCAGCGCTCTAGCCACCACTAGACCATCATGGCGGCCTCACTCTTAAGGTTGACAACTTTTTTTTTTTTCAATAACTGCTCTTAACAGGCTGGGGAATGAAAGAGCATACTTAACCATATAAAAAGCATTCGGATTTTCTTCCTCTCGGCGAATTCTCAATAAAGTCCTGGGCTTCGTATATGTGAAAGCTGTGAACATGAAACACAGAAATATTATGCAACGTAAATTAGTAGTTTCAATGACTATTTCGTTTATATGACGTCTTTCCATTTTCGACCAATAAAGTGTAATGAAATTTTGAATTCCAACCAATCACAGTCAAACTTTGCGATAAAATTTTTGCAGGTAGATTTATCGCTATTAATTTATCGCATGGTCGTTCTTTTCTTTAGTTGTTGTCGCAAACTGTTTCCCCGTAAATTGATGATCATGAATACATTAAGATGCAACTACACGGTTAAACATTTGCTTTGACTTTAAAGCGATGAATGCAATATTGATATTTAATATTAATTAATATATTTACGCAGTGAAGACGACGTTCAAAACGGCGCAGTCTTCATGTATCTTAATTGAACGTACCTTTTAAACTTGATTCCTTCAATATTCTTCCCAGATTGCACGCATACGCGATTGGAATATTGAACTGTGTAGATGCAGCTTTAGTTCCGTTACACACTACAGCGAGAATGCGTTTGTCGAGCTATAAAAATGCTTTCGTGTAGCTCTGATTGTGTGTAACGGTCGAAATAAGGCACAGCTGACATTGGTCCTGCTCCCACAGGCAACGTAACCTCTAATTGTAGCCTATAAAATTTGTATTTTGTGAATGAAATGAAACAATTAATAGAAAGTCAGATGTTCAAATTTATGTAACATCATCGCATATCAAACCCAAAGACTTTGCATAGTAACAATAAGGTCTTTGATCAAACTGCCTTCCGTATGGCGTAATAAAAATCGTGTTTTAATTAGGCCTATCTATACAGAGATGGCTTCACTGTGTAGCAACATGTCTCGCTGTGAATACATAAGCATTGGTATATAGCTGTCCCCACTGTTACTGTTAAATTAATTATGATTTCAGCAGATAATGAAAATGTATTTATGTTATATAAGAGAAAAGTGCAGTACATGTAATTAACATTGTTAAACCTGTATTTCGCAATTGGCATTACTGAATAATAACATCGAATTTCTTTATTGCAGTAATCGATATTCATCTACGAGTATTTCAACTTCAGAATGTTTGAATAGGTTAAGTATTCGTTAATATACAATTATTAACATTTTGTGATCGAATTTTAGAATATATTATTTACATTTTTATTTTATTCACGAAGTAGGCCTAATAAATGTCACTCGAGGTCTGAGATTTCCCAGATAAATCTCAGACTTCTCGGGGACACTACTACAGATAAAAGTCACATTTCACAGGATGCCAATTTTGGAGGGGGAAAGTTAATTTGTGTCCCTAATACTAAAAAATTTCACCATGCAACATCATCTCTCAAACTACTCATAGTTCAGACCCATGACTGTGGGTTCTATTCATTTATCTACGGGTTGTGTAGTCTATTGTTTATTTTCGGTACAGTTTTATTCTAAATTACTGTCACATGGTTATGCTCATGTCACATTTCCTTCTGTTTGAAATTCACCTCCTGATACTGATCTTCTGCTACACATTCATTGTCTAATTCCCTTTCATTGCCTGTCATTTTATTGCACGAACAGCGTGGTTATGAAATGATGCCTGTGACGTCACTACATTCCTTTGTCACTAATAAATATTGTCTAGTCAGGAACTATGAATTCATAAATAAGCTTGATGTTCATATTTCAATGTAATACGACATCCAGGGATTACATAACCCATTTAAACTAACGCAATCACATAGTGCAAGTATAAAACGGAATGCATTGTTTGAAATATACATAAGATACGACATTTATTTGTTGTAAAAATGTACGTACTTTGAAATTTCAGTATTTTTGATGCTATTATTAATAGGAAAATAATTCAAACGTCTGCAAAGAAGCATTTAGATTATCCAACATAGTCTCATATATAAGTCAAAAGATTTCAAAGTTTTAGACATTAATAGTACATTATGCAACTAGATATAATGGTAGTAATTAAGACGCGAGGATGTTTATGAAACGAGCGCAAGCGAGTTTCATAATTTTCATACGAGCGTCTTAATTACCATTATAGGCAAGTTTCGTACGACTTTTTATACTAGACCATATTTCTAACTTGAAATTATTCATAAGTATTCATGTTATGGTTATGTAGTGAGGAGCGGAACTGACCTCCTAAATTGTGAGATGTGCGCAGACGCGAAAGTATTGATTTTTTCCGAAGAACGAATGTGTCATTGACCTTGATGTAATCTAGAGAATAACATGAACATTAATTTTGATATAACCTGGAAATTGATTTAGAATTGAAATACGAGAGGATAAATTGAGTTTATTTGAATATTATTTATAATTAACGCTAATTATTATAGTAACCTTCTGCGACAGTGTTGGATTTCCAGCCTCCGTGACATTTCCCTAGTTGTCTTTCGATTGCATATCCGAGAATAATCTAAAACCTGAACTTTAATGAATAGGTGTACTTTAATGACATGCATTAAAGGACTGCTACCAGGTGTATAATTACTACATTTCGGCATGGTCGAGCATAAAAAATAATGAATAGGCCTGTATGTTATTAACATAATGGCACAAAAGCAAAATGAACTACTCGTCAATTTCATTCATTCATTCATTCATTCATTCATTCATTCATTCATTCATTCATTCATTCATTCATTCATAGTGTTCTGCTCAAGGGCAGGTCTTTCATTGTAAACCCAGCATTCCCCAGTCTTTCCTATTTTCTGCCTTCCTCTTTGTCTCCGCATATGATCCATATATATTAATGTCGTCTATCATCTGATATCTTCTTCTAACCCGATTTCTCCTCCCATTCACTATTCCTTCCAGCGCATCCATATTTACAATATGGCTATTTCGAGAATTTCAATATCGCAAATTTATGAAACGATCTATTACGTAGTACAAGGTTTCAATAGTCACCGCTAGGAGCACGATTTATAGCATTGTTGCCCTTACTTATCGAATGCCCTACTGAATTATGTCATTAGTGTTATTACTATTTCTTATTATTGTTTTTTTATTGTTTCACTAACACTATTTATCTGACTTTCATATATATTTTTCTAAATTATAGACATCAGCTCAAAGAATTTTGAGTGACCACAAGGGTCCTGAATACAATATACATGTACAATATAATGTGATGTGATACATTAAAGAAAAAAGAAAGTTAATTGTTGAAGGCAAATATAAGGGGATTAATTAAAATAGAGATGATGATGATGTAATATATACTTTTATATTATTCACTATTTCTACTCATTTTCCTGTTGTACGGTCTAGATATTAATGCAATAACTACTGTAACCCAATTGTATTCAATTAGAGTCTGGCTGGGCGGAATAGGAGGCCTACTGGTCTTAGCTCTGCCACATTAAATAATAATGATAATACTAATAAACTTCGAATCAAAAATGTTGAAGTACAGAAGAAATGTAATGGATATCCTTTTATACAAATGTATTTCAAATATGCTCGCATTTAATACTGTTATGAACAGTTTCAAATACTTGGGGTGCACTATAAGCAGTAACATGAGCTGCTGCCAGGAAGTCAAAAGGAGGATAGCAATGGCCAAGGAAGCTTTTAATAGAAAAAGGAGCGTCTTCTGAAGAAAGAACTAAGGAAGAGACTAATGGAGTACTTTGTGTGAAGTGTGGCGTTGTATGGGACAGAAACATGGGCATTACGACGAAGTGAAGAGAAGCGAATAGAAGCATTTGAAATGTGGATATGGAGAAGGATGGAACGTGTGAAATGGACAGATAGAATAAGAAACGAAGCTGTGTTGGAAAGAGTGGGTGAAGAAAGAATGATGCTGAAACTAATGAGAAAGAGAAAAAGGAATTTGATAGGTCACTGGCTGAGGAGATACTGTCTACTGTAGGATGCACTGGAAGGAATGGTGAACGGGAGAAGAGTTCAGGGCAGAAGAAGTTATCAGATGATAGACGAAATTAAGTTAAGTGGATCGTATGTGGAGATAAAGGGGATAGCAGAAAAGAAAATAGAAAAGATTGGAGGATGCTGGGTTTGCAGTGAAAGACCTACCCTTGGGCAGAACATTTGAAGGGTACACGGGAAAAACGAACAATGTCACATTACCATTAAGGTTGAGATATTGATCTATTTCGGTATATTACAGCTAAATTTATTGGTGTTTCTACTTGAAATGAAGGAAATGATGAGTGTATCCGTGGTTTTAATTCTCCTTTACCAATTTTGGTAAAATAACACTAAAGTTTGTAGTAATACAGTGAATTAGATGACGACATCACCCTTAACAGCATTGTGACATTATTAGTTTCTCCCGTGTACCCTTCATTTATGTATGTATGTATGGTTGTATGTATGTATGTGTGTATGTAATGTAATGTTATGTATGTATGTATATATGTGTGTGTAATGTAATGTTATGTATGTATGTGTATGTATGTATGTATGTATGTATGTATGTATGTGTGTATGTGTGTATGTAATGTAATGTTGTGTATGTATGTAATGTATGTATGTATGTATGTATGTATGTATGTATGTATGTAATGTAATGTTGTGTATGTATGTATGTATGTAATGTAATGTTGTGTATGTATGTATGTATGTATGTATGTATGTAATGTAATGTTATGTATGTATGTATATATGTGTGTGTAATGTAATGTTATGTATATATGTATGTGTATGTATGTATGTGTATGTGTGTATGTAATGTAATATAATGTATGTATGTAATGTATGTAATGTAATGTAATGTATGTAATGTAATGTAATGTAATGTATGTATGTAATGTATGTAATGTATGTGTGTATGTAGTGTAATGTAATGTATGTATGTAATGTATGTGTGTATGTATGTAATGTAATGTATGTATGTATGTATATAAATTTCATCCTAAAAGGAATGTATGCATAATTAGATTTGCACACAAGAAATGTTTAAGATCGAGTATGACGACTCACCACTTTGGAGGACACCACACAGAAGTATCAGCAGTGCAACGTACGCAGTAGTCATAACGACGTGTTGTGTCGTTACTTGCCTGTTTCGAGTTCGAGTCCGGAGTGCACTGAATGCGTTGGAACTTGACAGACGTCATTATTTTCGGTATGGCGTGGCAACTGGACAGCGTTACTTTCTGGTCGGGTGACACGAAATAATGAAACAGCAAATCCCAGATTATAATCAGGCTATGATATTGAAAACGAGGGGGTGGGGGACAGATTCAGCTGTGTCTGGGGGCATCCTGTTTAACATGTAGAAACAAAACAGAATGGTTTTATGAGTGATGTTTGATTTAGAGATTAAAGTGTCAGCATATCAATAGGATTACATGCTAAGTATTTAGGTTCATCTCTGTGAAAAATTAGGACCCTAAAAATAAGACTTCCTAGGTCTAAAAATAATGAAGTTCTCCAATTTATCGCTCTACCGGTACAAAGTAATTCAAACCAATTATATTTATTGTCTCTCATTTAAATACGTTAAACCAGTGATGTCAAAGCAACCGCATTTTTCTGACCTTGACGTCGTGCGGGGGCAGCAAGCGCTAAGTATGGAAAGAGGAAGTATTGTGTATATAAATAAGCAGCCTGTTGGATTAAGGAAACTGTGGTGCACAAACTTCAAACGGAACGTGAAATTTTATGTCGTTATTTTTATATGGCTTCTTTCTGTTTAATATTATCTATATTGTCTGTAAAACAAAAGTACTTACATTGATTTCTTAATATTGCACTTGTGTTTTAAATCTTAATAACATAATAGAGAGTTAAGAAGTAATATTCACTTAAATTCCATAGTAGTATAATATTATATTGTATTAAGTGGATGAAACACATCATTCATAAAGAAAGTGATATTCCAAAGAAAGAGATTGAGTATGACATGATAAGTTGGAATTTATATTGATGGTATCTTTAGACTTACAAAAGTAATCAATAAACTAATCAAAACAATATTACAGTACAAAGCAAAGTTACCTAGGTACTGTATCTGTTTTAAGTGTAACTAATATTCCATAACAAAACTCTTATCGCATTATGCTTTTAAGGTGATATTTGTGAGCAACTTCCTATCATCAGAATATTAAATTATTTTCTCGAAATCTGCTGAAGCTATAGAACTGACATTTTTACAACACAAGGGCACGTATCTTTTGCTTATGATGTAACAATAGTTGCTTTGTTAATTCATTTCTTTACAAACAATTTTCGTGCGAATATTTTCAAAATTTTCAATACACTATCTTCAGTAACACGTATATACGGTATATTGGATTTACGAAAATATTCTGTAGGGCTACTAAATAAATAGCCCTATACCTGAAAATTTCACTTTTCTATATGAAAAGTCCAGAAAATATTTCTTTTGAATAAAAAATAATCAAACTTGTGAAAAATGAGCATTAAAATTAAAACTTACATTCTTATAATGCACTTATACTTCTCAGACAAATCTAAAAATTACCATGGATACAGTTTTAATAAGTTCTCTTCCCTTTATCTATTGAATCAGTGCTGGCCATCCCTGAATATAGCTCGACCAAGCGGCATATACCACCTCTTTCGTCTGTCTCTTTCCTTTCCGCTGTAAAGCGCTCAGGCTCTCCTGAGCTCTAAAGCGCGCGCTTGCTCCTGTGGGCATCAATTGACATGCCCGTGTTAAACAGTATGGCGTTTGAAGACCCGTCACAGTCAGTTCTTCCATTCCCATTAAATGAAGAATAGAATTCATTGTGACGTTCTAAAATGAATTTTTGTATGTTTGCCGAAAAAAATACACACTTTGGGCATCCTTGAAAAGTCGTTCTCTGGATGAGTTTCATGCATCTGTGTGTACAGTGATTACTGCCAAACAATCTGATGGATTTTGTCATAATATTCAGTGACTGACGTGAATTGAAACTGGGATGTTGAGCATGATGCACTGTATAACGCAGTTCAATAGGTGTAGTGGATCGTTACTTGATAGAGAGATAAAACGACGAGCTAGACCTACTGAAAATTCGCTTTAACAGTTGTATTATGAAAGATAAATAATAATATAATAGTACATTATGCAACGAGCATATAATGATAGCAATTAAGACTCAAGTATGTTTGTTTATGAAACGAACGCTTGCGCTCGTTTTATAATTTTCATACTAGCGTCTTAATTACCATTATAGGCAAGTTTCATACGACTTTTTATGCTCGATCAAATTTCTAACTTGAAATTATTCAGATGTATACATTTTATTTGTATCTGATAGAAGATCGGAAGTGACCTTGTTCATAGCTCTTGAATTGTGAGATGTGCGCAGACGCGAAAGTATTGATTTTTTTTTCCGAGGAACAATAATGTCATTGACCTTGATGTAATGCAGAGAATGTATAACCTGGAAATTGATTTAGAATTGAAAAACGAGATGACAAATTGAATTTATTTGAATATTATTTACAATTAACGCTAATTATTATAGTAACAGAACATAACCTTCTGCGACAGTATTGGATTTCCAGCCTGCGTGACGTTTTGCTAGTTGTCTTTCGATTGCATATCCGAGAATAATCGAAAACCTGAACTTTAATGAATAGGTGTACTTTAATGATATGCATTAAAGGACTGCTACCAGGTGTATAATTACTACATTTCGGCATGGTCGAGCATAAAAATAATAATGATATAATTATACTGTAATAATATTGATAATGATAATAAGAATAGTAACAATACTATTAAATAATAATAATAATAATAATAATAATAATAATAATAATAATAATAATAATAATAATGATAATGATAATAATAATAATAATAATAATAATAATAATAATAATAATAATAATAATAATGTAGGCAGGATAACTAACGGAAATGTCGATGCTGGAGAAATCAATTGGCATTAATATCTTATGTATTTATCACAATTCAAAATGAAGCATTGAGGCCCTGGATCTTAAAAATTAATCATTTTTCTCTCCACACTGAAACGTCGATCGAATAAAATGACGCACAAAGAGATGAGTTTTCAGACTACACTAAGTTAAAAATGAAACATATAACATTTCGGATAGAAAAATACTTACGTATAGAAGTGAGACGTGGGCCATTGGAAACAAGGCGAACATCGACCTATCACAGTTGAAATGAAATTTTTGAGAAGAATTATTGCTGGCCATATTTTGACCACAACATGAGTCAGGAAACTTTACTCAACTTGTAAATAAATCTAATAGCTGAATATTTAAAACATTACAAACAAAATTTGCTTCAACGTGTGAACGTGGACCGATGCAGGCTACCACGGCACATTGTCCGTTAGATTGCTATGGGACAAGATCTTTGGGAAGACCACGCAAGGGGTAGTGGGCCCAACACGGGAATGACTATGATGATGCTGAAGCGGAGATGATGATGATGATGCTGATGTTAAGATGACGATGCTGATGATGAGATCATGATATTTACTGTGAGATGATGATGATGATGATGCTGGTGACGAGATGATGATGCTTATGGTGAGATGATGATGCTGATGACAAGACGATGACGCTGATGATGAGATGATGACGATGCTGATGTTAAGATGATGATACTGATGATGTGATGATGATGCTGATGACGAGACGATGATGATGCTGATGTTTAGTTGTTGATGTTAATGTTAAATTGATGATGCTGATGATGAGATGATGATGCTGATGCTGAGATGATGATGCTTATGATGAGATGATGATGCTGATGCTGAGATGATGATGCTTATGATGAGATGATTATAAGATGATGATTCTGATGTTAAGATGATGATGATATGACAATGCTTATGATGAGATAATGATAAGACGATGATGTTGATGTTAAAATGATGATGATGATAATGCTCATGATGAGCTAATGATAAGATAATGATGCTGATGTTAAGATAATAATGCTGATGATGATGCTTATGATGAGATAATGTTGATTATGATGATGATGATGCTTATGATGAGATAATGTTGATTATGATGATGATGATGCTTATGATGAGATAATGATAAGACGATGTTAATGTTAAGATGATGATGCTGATGATGAGATGATGATACTTATGATGATTCTGATGTTAAGATGATGATGATGGGATGATGCTTATGTTGAGATAATGATAAGACGATGATGTTGATATTTAGATGATACTTATGATGAGATGATGATAAGATAATGAGATAATGATGCTGATGATGAGATGATTATGTTGATGAGATGACGATAAAATAATGTGATGATGAGATGGTAATGATAAGATGAAGAGATGATGATGCTGATGATATGATAAGATAATGATATAATAAGATGGTGATGCTGATGATGAAATGACAAGATAATGATGATGCTGATGAGATAAGATAACGAGATGATGATTTGATGAAGCTAATGGGATGATGATGTTGACGGTGAGATGAATTGAGACGATGATAAGATGTGATGACGATGATGTAGGATTATAAGATGATGATGATGATGATGATGATGATGATGATGATGATGATGATGATGATGAAACTATTGAGCTATTTTATTACTGCATTTGTAACCTCTTCAAGTTTTACCTCTATATTTGAATCCTAGAAAATTACATTACTTAGTAACTCGTGTAATGTAATCTTAGAACACTGTGCTTTCTTACCGTAGTGTTTAAAACAGCTCTCCTTGTACCGAGTCCACTATTTTTTTATTATTCTGTCAACGTGATCAGTGGATATACTTTCCTGGTGAGCTCTTTGAATGTCTTGGTAGGTTTTATACAGTTTCAGCCAATCACAAGCCAGCGTGTGCCTACACTGGAGCACTCATTTCCTGTCCTTAGTTCGAAATAAGCTTCTACGAAATAATCGTGGTTGCTAGGTGTTGATTGCGAAAGTTACATGGATTTACAGGTAATTAAAAGTGCGAGTCTATATAATTACATCATGTAAACAACGGCTGATGATTAGTGTGTGTGAATATTTTATAATGTTTAGTGATAAGGGTATTATTTGCAGTTATTCTAATCGGTTGTGCTGCATTTATAATTTCGATAAACTGGATATTTTCGTCGGCCATGGAAACAAAAGAAGGTCAAATAGTGACACATTTCGCTGATACAGTAAAATACAGAACGTAACGTTAATTACCTATGTGATATAAGAAAAGTACTGTGGAAATTTAGGCTAGAGTTTATGTTTTATGAATGCATGTGAATTTTAGATTGCGTAGGTCTGTATAAATCTGATGCTGAACTAAAAGAATTACTTAAAAATCGTTGTGACATTGCAAAGTGGTCCAGTGTCAATCTTAAATCGGAAGTATTTACATATACATTTGGGACGAAAATTTAGTGTATCAATTTTTAGTAATTTTTTAAGTTTCTTTAAAAACAAAAATAGCCATACATGAATTTTCATATTTTACATTTTATGACAGTACATAAACTTGAGACTGTGTACATAAATGCGATAAACTCAAATGATGCTGCTTGGAGCAAATTTCATCTTAAAAGTGTTTACGTGTGTATCAAGAGTGAAAATTTGGCGAGTGAATTTGCAATGCATTTCAATTCACTCACTCACTCACTCACTCACTCACTCACTCACTCACTCACTCACTCACTCACTCACTCACTCACTCACTCACTCACTTATTTATTATTTATTTACTAATTTAATCATTTATTTATTTATTCATTTATTTTTTTATTCATTTTTTGTGTTTAGTTATTTAATTTGTTACATATTTATTACGTCATTTATTTATTTCGTTATATACTTATTTTGCTATTTATTTAGTTGTTTACTTTTTTGGTTATTAATTTGCTTAGTTATTTAGATATGTCTCTATTTTCTTATTTATTTATATATTTATTTGTTTGTATACAGTTATTCATTTGTTCCGGTACTTATTTATTTTTATTTAATTATTTATTTAGTTATTTACTTATTTAGTTATATAATTACTTATTTAGTTGTTGATTTATTTAATTTTTATGTCTCTGATTATTAATTAATTTATTATTTATTTGTTTGGTAGTTATTTGTGTATTTATTGTTTATTTAATCATTCATTTGTTCGGGTACTTATTCATTTGTTATTTGGTTATTTATTTTCTTATTTATTTACGTGTGTATTTAGTTACTTATTTAGTTGTATAATTACTTAGTTAAAGAACTAAGGAAGAGACTAGTCAAGTGCTTTATGTGGAGTGTAGTATATGTGGCAGAAACATGGACAATATGATGAAGTGAAGAGAAGCGAATAGAAGCATTTGAAATATGGATATAGAGAAGGTTGAAGCGTGTGAAATGTACAGACAGAATAAGAAATGAAGCTGTGTTGGAAAGAATGTGTGAAGAAAGAATGATGCTGAAACTGATCAGGAAGAGGAAAAGGAATTGGTTGGGTCACTGACTGAGAAGAAACTGTCTGCTGAAGGAGGCACTGAAAAGAATGGTGAACGGGAGAAGAGTTTGGGATAGAAGATGATGTCATATGATAAATAACATTAAGATATATGGATCATATGAGGAAACAAAAAGGAGGGCAGAAAATAGGAAAGACTGGAGAATGCTGGGTTTGCAGTGAAAGATCTTTTGCCCAAGAGCAGATCTTTCACTTATTTATTTAGTTGTTAATTCATTTAATTTTTTTGTCACTGGTTATTAATGTATTATTTATTACTTTATTTATTGATCTCTTGATTTATGTATTTATTTAATTTGTTTATTTCACTATTCATTTTGCTCGGGTACTTATTTATTTCTTTTTAATTTGGTTACATATTTCCTTAGTTACTTAGTGAGGTGTTTATTTATTTCGTTACAATTTTTATTATATATTTAGTTATTTATATAGTTGTTCATTTATTTGGTTATTTATTTTGTAATTCACTTATTTATTTAGCTATTTGCTTATTTATTTATATAATTACTTAGTTATTGAGTTGTTAATTTATTTATTTTCCTTTGGTAATTTATTATTTATTTGTTCATTATTTATTTACTTACGTATTTCTTATCTGTTTATTCTTTTTTGTATTTTTCCCTTCATTCATTCATTCATTCATTGAAAGCCAGTTTCATTCTGTGTATAGTTTCTTATTACCGGCATATAGGCTACGTTTATCCACAGTCAACAGGGTGAGAGAGAGACTTTTTTGTCGATATACAGTAATTCAGCTTGTCATTGTGTTAACTACGAAGAGAAAGCTAAAAAATCTACATTTTATGAATTCACATAAACTAGAGAAAGTGCGGTGTTTTAAATGACCAGAGATTGTGTATAAGAGTGTGACCTGCAACTCAGATGTTCGTTGTGAGTACTGAAATGTGGCTTAGGGGAAGCAAATCAGTTTTTTGAAGTGTTGAAGTTTACATCTTTATAATTTACGAGTGATCTTCGCTTCTAAGGAGCTAAAGAAGTTACAAGTATGGCAACCCTGGACGAGTGCGACCAATCAGGCAGAAGTGGTGAGTGAATGCTAGTTTACAATGCAATGCTCTTTTATTTATTACATCACTTGTCTTGTAATACGGTTCGGTTCTCGTAAAGGAACAGCAATTTTTCATAAGTCTCATATGTAGAATGAATGACGTCGGAATAAACTTTTATTCCAGAAACGTTTGGACAAAATGTTTCTCCTGCAATTTAATAGATGTAAATGCATTATGAAATGGGCATTAATATATGTATACCGTTTATGAAAAATAATAATATAATTTTATTTAAAAAGCTAATGATAGTTTGCTAGGAGACGTAGTTACATATAGGCCGATTGTACACCAAATCTGGATCAGTTATTTAAGGAATTAATTGTCCTTCTAATGTCTTTGTGCAGGGAAATTTATCTTAATGCAATGAACATAAGTTATTTCTGGAATTTGTGTGGCTAATATTATAAATTGTCCACCTATTCTGGTAATATTTATTTATTTATTATTTTGCTAATAATTGTAACATAAAATATAATACAGTGTGTCCACCATGAACCTGACACATTTCATTCGGCTGCCAAAAATCAATGAATGGAAATAAGTTGGTAACATGCATTGCAATATGTAGAGAAACTGTGGAAATTTCGTTGGCTATTTTTAAAAACCCGCGCGAGAGGTTGTACGTCGTGCTGCGGTAGACATGGAAACAGCACTTTTTGGCAACGGGAAGTGTGGAGAAATTGGATGGTGGCGGTAACGTGCGCGTATCAGAGGAGCGTGTAGCAGCAGTGAGACAGGCGTATGAACGAAGTCCACGCGGGACGAGAACTGCAGATGCCGAAGTCCACGGTACATAAGATACTGCATCGCTCTCTTGGGTTTCATGCATACAAATTGCAGTTGGTTCATGAACTGAAACCAGATGACGGTAATAAGAGGCAGGCATTTGCTATAGACATGTTACAGCACATTGATGAAGACCCAACATTTTTAACTCGCATTGCTTTTTCTGATGAGGCCACTTTTCATTTATCGGGCAAAGTCAACACACATAATGCGCGTATTTGGGTGTCAGAAAACCCACGCTGCATTGCGGAACACTTGCGTGACAGCCCGAAATTAAATGTGTGGTGCGGATTGATGCACAATTTGATCATCGGCCCCTGTTTCTTTGCAGAACAAACAGTTACGCGCAATACCTACCTCAACATGTTGGATCAATTTGTTGTGCCTCAGTTAATACATTTACAGCCGAACGTCATCTTTCAACAGGACGGCGCCCCACCACATTGGAGCCTATCGTTCGAGAATTTCTCGACACAATTTCCCGACCGCTGGATTGGGCGTGATGGACCGGCAAGATGGCCACCTCGATCACCGGATATTACCCCTCTAGACTTTTTCTTGTGGGGATATGTCAAGAACAAAGTGTATACAGGCCACAAAATTCGTGATCTTCAACAGCTACTCGGCCGCATAAGAGATGCCTTCAATTCCATTACGCCCGAGATGCTTCAGAAGACCTGGCAGGAAATTGAATTCAGGCTAGATGTTCTTCGTGCAACGAGAGGATCTCATGTTGAGGTGTACTGATTTTTTTAATAAAACTTGGTTAGTTACTCTTGATATTGCATGCATTCTTTTCTTTTTACCCCAAGCAGTATGAGGATCTCATGTTGAGGTGTACTGATTTTTTTTAATAAAACTTGGTTAGTTACTCTTGATATTGCATGCATTCTTTTCTTTTTACCCCAGGCAGTATGAATTATACAGCAATTTCAAATGTGTCAGGTTCATGGTGGACACCCTGTATATACAGAAAAAATTTAGTTCCCCCTGAAAGAGTAGAACTCGTGCTCAAGGGCGGATTCCTGAATTGAAATTAATAATTATACAATACAATTTGTCTTATGTCTACTGTGCAATTATAATATATAAATTTAAATTTACAATTTTTCAATTTTTATAAAATCCATACATAACTTTTTAAATTTAATACTAGAACTATTAGAATTGACAAGATTAGGATATTTAAATATAAATTTGTTATATATTCTTGGGCCTAAATTACTACTATGATTAAATACTGTAACAGTGTTGCATTTTGGTTCAAACAATCTTAAAGAATTCATACCTTTTGTTTCTTAACTATGAGAATAAAATTCAGAATTATTTCGATTTTTATGTATGACTTTTATTAATACTATATAATAAATTTGTCTTACGTTAAGTACATTAAAGCCTAAAAACAAATTTTGAGATGGAAAATCAATAGGTTTATGAAGACATATTTTAATTATTTTCTTCTGTAATAAATAAAGTGAATTAAAATTGGATTTAAATGAGCTACCCCATCCTATAATTCCATACATAATTACCGATTGAAATAAAGTTAAATATATTGTGCGTAATAAACTTATTGACAAGTAATTCCTCAATAAAACAAAATAATATACTATTTTACGTAATTTATTACAAAGGTAATTAATGTGTTGGTTCCATTTTAAATGATTATCGAAAATTATGCCTAAATACTTAACTTCAAAGGACTCTTTAATAATCGGACATTTACACTGTATACGACAATAATCAGAATTATGTAATTTAATACTTAATATAGATGTAGGAGGTTTGTTACATTTTTCAGATAATGTGAATGGAATATGCTAGGAGAAGTCGTTACACATAGGCCAGTTTTGCACTAAAAGTATTTCTGTTTTGGGTTGCCATGGAGTTCTCGATTGCTTTTTTTTTTTTTTTTTAATCATATGCTTTGCTTATACACAATTTTTTATACAACAGAAGACGCTAAACGTATGAGCGATTGTTCCTTTGGTTGAATGTGGTATAATAATACTATGTACTATGTTTTACGGAATTTTATCTTCCATAGTTTATAGTAGGTGTAGCGGTGTTATTGAAGTGTTTCTTGTTGGGTCGTTTTCAACGATTTGATCGACGGCGCATGCATTCTTTGTTGAGAATCAGACTAAATTAAACTATAGCATTGCAATAATTATTTTCTTCTTATTTTTAAATACAACGACAGGGTTTTGCCAAAATCATCAGGATAATTATTATTAATGAAATTTAGGTTGAGTATCAGATTCAAGATTGAAATTATCTGAAAAAGTATTTTCGAAAAACTTTTTTTTTTATTTATTTTTTTTCTTTTTTACTTTGTGGAACCCTCCGAGCTATGACGTCGATAGATCCATAGATCTTACATTAGCTGATGTGGAACAGTTAAAATTTTACAAGATTACAATACCAATTTTTACAAATTTTTTACAATTTTATATGAAAAATGTCATCTAGTACTTTGGGAAAGCTACTGAATTAATTTCCAATATTCTCAGTCACTTAAAGAGACCAGCGTATTATGATAATAAATAATTTAAAGAATTTCATTTTTCCCTTTAAATGTGCAGAACTTTGATCCGAACAAATGTAAAATTGTAAAATTCCTTTGTAAAGTTAAATTTATTTGGTGAAATCGGAGCTTAATCTCTTTAAATTTTGATATTGCACTTATCTCGTAATTTCGTTACAAGGTTCTCTTGTGACCTTACAAATTACAGTTGAATATTATCCCAATTTCATCCCATATTCATTTCAGATCTAATATTGTTTTATTGTTTTATTGTTAATAAAATAACATGGACAAAAATACAATCTTAGTTCTTCCCTGAAGGAGTAAAAAACTCGTGCTCAGGGAGATATCTAAACACAAAGATAATTTTTTTGACACAAACTGGGTCAAGAAAAAAAATTAAAGGAATAAATTGAGTAGCTTAATATCAAAGACGGACATATGACCTCAATTGAAATTCAGATAGCTGTGGTTTTCTATACAATTTTTCATGCTGTTTCCAGTTATAGTGAAACCATATGCAAACTCTAACATTACATTTATAAAATAAATTGTGTTAAATATTACAAAGAACACTGTGAATTAAAAAATTGACTCTAGATCAAAACTATGGAGATGACAGATGTCCGTCTTTTATATTAAGCTACTCAATTAAATTTAAAAATACAATTTCAATTTCAACAATTTAAGTCATACAAATACATATACATATTAAATCAATATATATTCTTTAAAAATTAAATTCCTAACGCAATTGTTGAAATTTCTGATACTAAAATTTTCTAAATTTGGGTATTTATCAATTATTTTATTGTATAACCTTGGACCAAAGTAGGTACCATGGCTCAGAGCTGTGCTTGTGAAACACTTTGGTTCCTCTAGTCGTATAAAATCGGATCTTTTAGTTCCATATTTATGATGATACAATTTGAATTTATTACGGTTTTTATGTGTGAAGATTAATAAGGCAATATAATAAATCTGTTTAATTTTCAAAACATTAAAATCAGTGAACAAAAGCTCGGATGAGTAATCAATTGGTTTATTAAGGCATATTTTAATAATTCTTTTCTGAATAAGTATTAGTGGAGTGAGATTAGAAATACATGCATGTCCCCACCCTAAAATTCCATACAAATATACTCATCTTATTCCCATAATATGACAGTCAATTGGATTTCAAATTCGTGTCCCGAAGAAATTGCAAACACTTTTCTCATTGATTCTATTCTCCTTAGCCATAAGATGACCTAAGAATACTCACCAAGCAGAACTAGTCTAAGGTAGAGGATTCAGGGCGAGAAATAACTGCGATACCTCTTACAGCACTTTGTTTATATTTAACTCAGTGTGTTGACACAGTTGTCTTTACACATTACATATACACATTTAAAATACATACGTTGCACACCAAATAGCAAATTGAATTGTGTTGTGTTTATTAACTGCGAATTTGTGTAGGCCTATGCCACAGAATGTAATATGTATAAAAAATACAACTTCCTATACATCTCAAATGTGACTAGTGTAATATGTTAGTAGTCAGCGATGTATGCAATGGAAGGGGAAGAGGGGGCAAGGAACAAGTACCCTAACCCATTGTCTCTTGGTTTAGTTGCCTCATAAGTGGTGTCTTGTTGGTATCACTTCAGATTTGTCTTCGAACAGTTCACTGAACAACAAAAGTTATCCAGTGTTATGGAAACAAAATTCTGAAAAAAAAAAAAAAAAATCAAATGTGTTGTGTAATTAAGAGGTTTTGAAAGACAAATTATATTCTTCTTCCTTTTGTTCCAAACAAGTATCTAAATTAATTTAGACTGCAGTGCATATCTGTAACATAGTTGCCTCATAAGTGGTGTCTTGTTGGTATCACTTCAGATTTGTCTTCGAACAGTTCACTGAACAACAATAGTTATCCAATGTTATGGAAACAAAATTCTGAAAAAAAAAAAAAAAATCAAATGTGTTGTGTAATTAAGAGGTTTTGAAAGACAAATTATAATTCTTCTTCCTTGTGTTCCAAACAAGTATCTAAATTAATTTAGACTGCAGTGCATATCTGTAACTTAGTTGCCAAACTTTGCCTGAACAGTTAATACTGTCATATCTGTGACAACTTTTTATCGAAATTGGATCCTCTGGAAAACATAACATTTAGTTTTCATTGTGAATATTTTTAAAATATATAACCTAGGTACCGTGTTTACTTTGTAAGCCGCTTCTTATATACCTAGTTTCTTCATTCCTGGCAATGGTGAACAGATCAGTGTACATGTGTTGCATAATTTGTCATTGGGCATTGTTATTTTCCCTCTATATCAGGAAAATCTTAAAATTAAATTAAAAAATCTAACTGACAAGGGCATAAGCCAGAATTCTTCATTATTGTCAATAGGCATATTATCAGCATTTGACTTCAGGATCTTAAATTTATCTTTACGAAAGATGGTCGCTTTTATAATCAGTTATTTTGAGAAGTATGGCATGACATTTTTAAGTCCACTTGGTGCAACTCCGTCTAATAATCTAAAGTTAAACATCAAAATGTAGGCGAAATAACTTTCGATCTTTTACAAATAATTGTGTATTAATTTGATGAACCACCAAATACCACAATTTTTCTTCCTGTAATCTCTCAATCAATCACTCAATCAGCCAATTAGAGAAGGGGGAAATGGGAGCAGAAACAATTAAAAGGTATATGATCACGCCCCTTGCAAGGGTTCGAGTTTGTGAAGACTACCATTTGGAGGATGCTGTTTTTTGCTTATTGCTTATTATGACATTTGTTTTAACGCCTTGAGAAAGATTCGTCTAGCTTTCATGAGAACATTACAACAGTTTCATTCTAACATGTAATGACATAACATGTTGAAAATTCTTGTAGCAGTACAAATAAAGTCATTCATGTTTCAATTAAGAAAATGGTAACTATGGAAATGTAAAAAGTAACAAATGAAAATTGATTGTATTTCCAACACAATATAATGTTCTTCTCTAATTAAGATATCATAATATACTACTAATACAAGTATAACGCTTTGAAGTGTGAAGTGACTTTAGGGTGATCTTATACTTTGCATAGAATAAATAAATACAAATACAAGGAACATTTCATAGATAAAATAACCTTTATGAACATGTTGAGATAGAATTTTCTGTTTTATGCAAATATAACACGTGGATTCTTAATATGTATAGAGAAATTAGATGTAGCATTATGAAATATCTTGAAATGTGCAATATCATTTGTGCACCGTTGCCTAGGTATGTGTAATGGGACTGAGTTGTTATGAGAATGTAACACGTGGACTCTAATGTGCAGGGAAATTAGATATGGTATAATGAATACCTTGAAATTGCAACTATTATTTACAGAACTTTGTTTAGTTTTATTTTATGTATCCGTTGGAGAAACTTCTTATATGCTATGTTGACATAAAAATAATTGTATTCACTTACGCTATTGAAAATTATGCAAGATCTCGATAATAGTGAAATTGTGTTCGTATTGCTTTGAAAATAGTACAGCAATACTAGTTTATAGTCGTAAGAATGCACACGGTGTCTTGCACTCATAAAATTATATTACTTTGCTATTAATTTCCGGATCCTCGTGGTCATCCTTAATTAAGGCCGGATGATTTTTTTCTCTCCCTCTCTCATGTTAGATTTACAATGATAAATACCTTTGATCTAGATAGTTTTTTGTCCCATCTCTATGGGTATTCTTAAGAAACCTAACTTACTTACTTACTGGCTTTAAAGGAACCCGGAGGTTCATTGCCGCCCTCACATATGCCCGCCATTGGTCCCTATCCTGAGCAAGATTAATCCAGTCTCTATCATCATATCCCACCGCCCTCAAATCTATTTTAATATTATCCTGTCATCTACGTCTCGGCCTCCCCAAAGGTCTTTTTTCCTCCGGCCTCGAAACTAACACTCTATATGCATTTCTGGATTCACCCATACGTGCTGCATGCCCTGCCCATCTCAAACTAAGAAACCTAACTCAAATTGAAATTAAAATTTATTCACAATTTGCATTTGAAATGGTACGTATGCATAGATACTCGAAATGTGCATAGGCTCTTGCTCGGGACAACTGAAAGTCAAAAAATTTAGCGCACAAAGCCCTTATCGTCCAGTAATGGAATATGCAGCGGTAGGTTGATTCAGTAGAAAAGATTCAACGCAGGACAGCAAAAACATCGAAATGGGGAAGGGACATGGTGAAGAGATTATGAAATACTTACGGTGGGAATAATTGATCGAATCAAGACGACAAAAAACGAGTTGTTTAAGGTACAAATGGGACACAATGTGAATGTACAATAAGATCATAATAAAATACAGTAATAAATTATAACAATAAAATTACAATAATTACAGGACTAAAACAGCATAGGCTAGATAAAATAAACTTAAAATTAATTCGAACTGTAAATAAATATATTCAATAAACCTAGTAGTAGACTCTATAAATGAAGACTACGCTATAAATGACGCCAACAATAAAGCATACGTAAACAAAAGTAAACTTAACTTCCAAGTAACCCTATTTATATTAAACATAACTATTGTCAACTTAATTACATATCAACTTAATTAATTACATGACACAACTTAGATAATTACACTGCATTTACAATTAAATTTTCAGTCTAATCTTCTCAACCTTTCCTTAAATGTATTGATTTTGAGAGGACACCCTGAAAGAATGCCTCAGGTAAGCTGTTCCAGTCTACTATTGTGCAGTTTAATTTTCTATATCTTCGCCACTCCCCTGACTCTAAGCGTGTTAATAACATAGGGAATTAAATCTTGCATTTGATTGTTGAAAAGAAAAGCAATGTGACTTACGTACCGTCGTCAATAGCAGCCAACTTTATCACGGTGAACGCCATTTATTTTCCTAAAAACAAGGTAATAACAGCATACTTATGGCAGTGGGAGTGGAAAATTGGTTTTTGTACATCAGACTGCTAACAGAATGAAAGGGACACAAAATTGGCTGTAATGCGAAACAAGGCGAAATTGGACGTGCGTGGATATGAACCAGTTTTGCTTTCACTGTATGAAATGTGTCCAAAATATTAGGTTGTATTCCATATATTAAACCCATGTTCTTTGTATCGCAACAATACAATTTTATAATCCTACATTAAGCTTATTTAAAGCATATTTTCTTGGAAGCAATATTAAATATTAAGGCTGCCAAATTCATCGGCAGAACCGAAAGTTCCGCCACGCTGTTTAAGTACCCATAAATGCATCAGGACAATAATTTTTGTAGGAAGTCTCCAACAACTCAGTACAGTTGGTAACATTTATGTTATAAAGTGGAATGAGGTTATTGTAGTTCTTGGAAAACATTACGAGATTGCTTAGAGAGATTTATTTTACCTTTGTGGCAATATTTCCCTACTTTTCTAAAGTTATGCATCATCTATGGGAGTGAGACTTCTCATGTAATTTATGCCTAAAACTGGTAAGAACACAGAAACATCAAGTGCTCGTAATGCATCTATATTTAATTTCCTAAGTTTACATTGTTTACATTATAATTTCCCTCTTATCGCGTTGATTCTTGCTCAAACAAGTGAGTTACTCTTGAACACAAGATAACATGTGTAGGAGTTAAATGAATCAACATTTTAATTTAAATGATACATGAATGTACATGAGGTCCGCCGCGGTGGCTCTGCCCATCCAAGCGGTCCGTGGTACGATTCCCGGTACAGGAAATGGAAGAAATTTATTTTCCCTCTATGGGAATGGGTGCTTGTGCTGTGTCTTGTGATGTTTCTGCGGTGGCCCTGCGTTGTGCCAGACCCACATCCAGGGGAGTCCGCATTGTGTAGATGTCTAATGTGGATTCAGAGACAATACCCTGCCTCCCTCCCCGCCGCAGTGGTTTATAAGTCGGTACTACAGGGGAAATTAAAACGGATAAAGAGGGAAACAACATTCCATTCCAATCCCCATAGTTGATACCGAAAAACTCGTTTCCGATGTTGTATCTTTGTCTGCCGTGTGTTAAACTATAGTGCAATATTATGACAGCATAATATATTAATGATATTTATGCTCGACCATGCCGAAATGTAGTAATTATATATCTGGTAGCAGTCCTTTAATGCATGTCATTAAAGTACACCTACTCATTAAAGTTCAGGTGTTCAGCCAATGAGAAGTGAGCTTTGTACCGTTATATCGATTATTCTCGGATATGCAATCGAAAGACAATTAGCGAAAAGTCACGGAGGCTGGAAATCCAATACTGTCGCAGAAGGTTTTGTTCTATTACTATAACAATTAGCGTTAATTGTAAACAATATTCAAATAAATTCAATTTGTGATCTCGTTTTTCAGTTCTAAATCAATTTCCAGGTTATATCAGAGTAATCTTCATCTTATTCTCTGCCAAGGTCAATGACATTCGGCCTCGGAAAAAATCAATACTTTCGCGTCTGCGCACATCTCACAATTCAGTTCAGTTCGCACATAACCATAAGAAGACCTAATTTTAAATAATTTCAAGTTAGAAATGTGGTCGAGCATAACAAGTCGTATGAAACTTGCCTATAATTGTAATTAAGACGCTCGTATGAAAATTATGAAACTCGCTTGCGCTCGTTTCATAAACAAACATACTTGCGTCTTAATTACTACCATTATAGGCTCGTTGCATAATGTACTATTATGGCTTGGGTTACAAATTCATACATTAATTGATATGTCCTTACGATCCTCTCGTATTCTTAAATTCAATGAAAAATCATAGCCAGCGTGAAGAAGTAAAATTATTTGAACATAATACGAAATTACGATTACCAGATGTCCCGTATTTGAGTCCGGAAAAACTTTACCTGTATGAATTAAATATGGGACACTAAATCCCGTATTGACGGCTATTTCATAGATTAGAATTAGAATTAGAAAAACCCATTAGATCCTTAGTAGGCAAGGGTCTCCTACCATCGGTAGGGCAGTTCTACTTTTGCTCACGGGTGAGCTAGTCCCTGCGGGCCTTACTCAAAGTTGAGTCACTTCACTTCTCACTTCACTTCACTGTTTTGTGTTCTACTGTTACTTATTCTAAATCTAAAATTATATCTTTCCACTTTTCTCTGTCTCTCGCAATACACGTCCACTGTGGTCCTATCACGTCAACGAAGTCCTGTGCCCATCTCCTCCTTGGTCTTCCCCTTCCTTGGGTCCCAGACTGCAGTGGCGTATGCCCATCTCTCGGCGGGTAGTCTGGCTACATGTCCTCCCCATTTCCATTTTAATCTTCTCGCTGTCTTGCAGGCCATATTTCATAGATAGCCAACGTTTATTATTATTATTATTATTATTATTATTATTATTATTATTATTATTATTATTATTCTATTGTTAGAAACTTGGACTCTCACTTTGAGAGAGGAACAGAGACTACGGGTGTTTGAGAATAAGATTCTTAAGAAAATATTTGGGGCTAAGAGGGATGAAGTTACAGGAGAATGGAGAAAGTTACACAACACAGAACTGCACGCATTGTATTCTTCACCTGACATAATTAGGAACATTAAATCCAGACGTTTGAGATGGGCAGGGCATGTAGCACGTATGGGCGAATCCAGAAATGCATATAGAGTGTTAGTTGGGAGGCGGGAGGGAAAAAGACCTTTAGGGAGGCCGAGAAGTAGATGGGAAGATAATATTAAAATGGATTTGAGGGAGGTGGGATATGATGGTAGAGAATGGATTAATTTTGCTCAGGATAGGGACCGATGGCGGGCTTATGTGAGGGCGGCAATGAACCTCTGGGTTCCTTAAAAGCCAGTAAGTAAGTAAGTATTCTATTGTCATCACTGTCACTTTATTTTTACTTTTTTCATTGTCTCTACTCTTGGTACTGATATGGTATTGCATAATTATGATAAACATTTTATTAGCACAAGTGTCTTTAGAAACGTAACGAATAAGGAGCTAAATTTAAACCTGTACTGCCTTCTGTTTCAGTTGAAATTAATTATATTCCCAAGCAATAGCTGTGCATGTTATTGATTGGTACATTAATTCTTCTTGGATTGGGTGTAGTGTGTGTGTGAAGACGCCGAAAGTGTTTCAAACCAAAATGACTGATTCTTCTCAGCATAAAGTAAAGAGGGCGTGTTTGTTGCAGTTAGGAAAAATAGAACGTCATTAGTAGTTTGTATAAATACAAGCTTTGCAGTTACCTCTTCGCAATCTGTACCATAAATGTGCTTCTAAATGTTATTTATACAAATGAACTATTTTTTTAATGATTTATTTTGCTAATAATTGTGATACAAAGCAATATAAACAGATAAAACTTTAGCTCACCCCTGGAAGAGTAGAACTCGTGCTCAGGGGTGGATTCCTGAATTCAAATTAAGAATATATAATACAATTTGTCTTAAGTCTACTACACAAAAGAATATATAAATTTAAATTTACAATTTTTCATTAATTATAAAATCCATACATAACAGGGGTGGATTCGTGAATTCAAATTAAGAAGTATATAATACAATTTGTCTTCTGTCTACTACATAAAAGAATATATAAATTTAAATTTACAATTTTTCATTAATTATAAAATCCATACATAACAGGGATGGATTCTTGAATTCAAATTAAGAAGCATATTATACAAATTGTGTTATGTCTACTACACAAAAGAATATATAAATTTAAATTTACAATTTTTCATTAATTATAAAATCCATACATAACAGGGATGGATTCTTGAATTCAAATTAAGAAGTATATAATACAAATTGTGTTATGTCTACTACACAAAAGAATATATAAATTTAAATTTACAATTTTTCATTAATTACAAAATCCATACATAAATTTTTAAATTTAATGCTAGAACTATTAGAATTGGGAAGATAAGGATATTTAAATATAAATTTGTTATATATTCTTGGATCTAAATTACTACTATGATTAAATACTGTACCAGTGTTGCATTTTGGTTCAAACAAGCTTAAAGAATTCATACTTTATTTCACAACTATGAGAATGCAATTCAAAATTATTTCGATTTTTATGTATGAATTTTATTAATACAATAATAATAAATTTGTCTTGGTTTTAAGAACATTAAAGTCTAAAAACAATTTTTGAGGTGGTTTATGAAGACATGTTTTAATTATTTTCTTTTGTAATAAAAATTCCATACACAATTACCGATTGAATTAAAGTTAACTATATTGTGCGTAATAAACTTATTGACAAGTGTTTCCTCAATAAAACAAAATGATATATTTTATGTAATTTATTACAAAGGTAATTAATGTGTTGGTGCCAATTTTAAATGACTGTAGAAAATTATGACTAAATACTTAACTTCAGAGAACTCCTTAATAATCGGTTTTAAATTGTATAGGGCAACAATTAGAATTATGTAATTTAATACTTAATATAGATGTAGGAGGTTTGTTACATTTTTCAGATAATGAGAATGGAATAAATGTGGTTTTATTTTCGTTGATAGAAAGATAATTTAAGTCAAACCATTTTTTTTATTAATTCAATTCCATTATTTGAATTATTATATGCATCATACCAGGTTTTTCCACAAAATAGTGTCATCTGCACGAGAATAATGAATACCATTGTATTGTTGTAAGTTATTTCTTAATAAGTCATTAATATATATTAAAAATAGAATAGGGCCTAGAACTGTGCCTTGGGTAACACCTATATTAATAATTGAAGGTTCACTTGAATAATTGTTAATTTTCGTTATTTGAGTTATGTCGTTGAGATACGATTTTATCAAGTTTAAAGCATTACCTTTGATTCCTAATAAGTGTAATTTCTCAATTAAGATATCATATTTCACTGTATAAAATGGTTTTCTTATGTCCAGGAAAATACCAATACATTTGTTACCTTGATCGAATTCTCTAATAATTTTTTTAGTAACTTGATATATTGCATTATCTGTACTAAAATTTTTTCGAAAACCAAATTGATTATCACTTAATATAGCATGTTTATCAAGATAATTCATTAATCGAACTTTAATATATATTTTTTAGTAATTTTGAAATACATTAAAGTAATGATATTGGTCTATAATTGTTCATATTCTTTTTGTCTCCTGTTTTAAAAATGGGTTTCACAATTGTATATTTTAATTTATTTGGGAAAACATCAATTAAAAATATGAGTTAGAGGTTTGGCAATATAATTTATAACCATGTTAAGTATTTTAGCACTTATGTTATCAGGACCAGGTGATACATTATTTTTTAAAGTTTTGGCTGTATTGATTATTTCATCATGTGATACGAAGTAAAGATAGGCCTACATACAAAAATTTACTGAAGTTACATTACTAAGAAGATTGCCATTTTTTATAAACGATACAGTATCCAAGTCAATGTGTGTAAAATAGGAATTAAATTCTGTTGCAATATGTTTTTTATCACTTAAGATTAAACCATTTCTAGAAACAATCTCATTAAAATATTCTTTTTCATTTACTTCAAAATTTGCCGTTTCTCGCACAGTTTGCCAAAAATTAAGTATTATTGCTATATTTTTCTAATTTGGTAGAGAAATAATTAGCTTTAGCTCTCTTTATTACATTAGATAATACATTACCAGATTTTTTAAATTTGTTTTTTTTTTATAATATTAAATGATCCTTTTCTTAATTTGTTTGGGAGTAACATAACAGCTTTGATAGCTAAGCTATTTTGTCATTAGGTCTACTGTGCTTTAAGATGCTAGTATATGGTCTGAGATGGCGTTCACAGATTTCTCTCTCCTTCCTCGTGTATTCCTGGAGTTACATGTTGGAAATCTGGCAAACCCTATATGAAATTCAATTTATAATATCCTAATCAAGATACCTTGTTTAGTGTATTTTACAGTATCTGAACATAAGTAAATCTTTAAGAACGTTTGTGGCAATTATCACAAAATTTGAAATGTTATTATGTTAGAATTCAGATATTTACTAAAGTCCAGACAGACAATTTACAAGGTAATAACAAAACCTTTGCCCTAATATAAGTGAGGTAAATATTTCTTCGCTTGGTTGTTGTCACATGCAGATTTCATCATTTTACCACAGTCTACTATATACAGTCACGAAGCTTGAATTTTGAGAGCGCTAGAAACAATAGACTGTGCCGGAACTATTTTGCATTGTCTGTAATGAGCCGATATTAGCGATCCTAGTGGTGAGCAAGTACCTAATGTTTGCATATTTA
Organism: Periplaneta americana; assembly: GCF_040183065.1. Taxonomy (NCBI): domain Eukaryota; kingdom Metazoa; phylum Arthropoda; class Insecta; order Blattodea; family Blattidae; genus Periplaneta; species Periplaneta americana. Next base: position 206,725,597 of record NC_091119.1, on the reverse strand, counting down.
CTACGTATTGAGCTTCGTGACAATATATACTAGACTGTGATTGTACCTTCGTTACGAGTCTATTCCTCGTTGTATTTCTTCCGAAGTGTCACTGTCAGCTCATCGCATATTGGGTCTGGAACAAAAAATTCTTAGCAGTAATAAAAAAATAACCAATACGCGTTCCTTCAATATAAATGTAAGGCAAACAAAGTTTTTGTAAAGACGTAAATGTTCTTTCCAATAGTGTTTGAATGACATTTCTGGTTGTTTGTAAGAGGAACAAGTAAGAAGCGTCACATCGTACGTTGCCATAGAGACAGACTTCTTACGTTAACTAGATCGGTGTCTACTATTATTGTGTTGTGTAATGCACAAAGAGTAACCGAGTGTGATGGAAGAAGTAGAACGTAGTATGTTTACATTTGGTCTCCACGTCAGAAATAAAAATTACGGAGGGTGATGTCAAACACGAGTGTTTCAATAGTGACACAAAACGGTTACTTGAATGCAGCTTTTAAGATATTTTTGAGAGCTTTGTCTTAATCTTTACAATTCTTCTGTGTCCAGTACGAGTACCTATTTATTTCTGATATTTAACCATGTGCGACGTTAAACATGGTAATTTGGGAACGTTCCTTTATTATAAATAATTTGTAATCACAAAAGACTAGATATTATATTCATATATTTTTTAATTGAAGTTAGTAACACACTAAATTTCCTTAATGACGGTGTAGAACCAGTTTCGATAGGAGTACCGTACCAAAACAAGTTTATCCACATCACGTCTTCTACTTAGGCCGTGTCTCAGAGCTCAAGTCTATACTACATGGTAGTGACTAGCAACTAGCTAACTTGTAAACTATACAATAGAAAGCTTTGGACATGTATGATGGAGTCATGACTTTCTTCACAGAGTATTTTATAAAAAGCAAACTTCAACAAACAAAATTTGATAACACAATCTCAAGGGAAAAAATGGAACTCTCTGGATCATAATCCACAGTTAATTCCCGATTTACCACGAAAATCGTCTGTAGCTGCTTTTAAATTGGCAACAGGCCATGATTGTTTGGCCAAACACCTGCATAGAATTGGAATATATCAGTCTCCTAACTGCCCATTGTGCAACTCAAACCAAGAAATGGATTCGGAACACCTCAAAATCTGTGCTTCAGTGGCTGGCCATGATAATATCTTTGAAAAATATTGGAGTGCAAGAGGTCAAATGACTTTATTGTCAAACGCCTGGCATTAGAAAACAACAACACAACAACAACATTTTGTAAAAACCATGACTTTACAGTATAGCACTAAATTAAGAATCAATGCAATTTCATCTTCAGTTATCAGCTGTTATATTTTAGAAATTTTAGTTCTGCGATTGTGAACAGTTTCCTAGGGAACAGTTCATGAACCTTTTATTCTCAGGTTTACGAACTGATCCCGCCTAGGACTCGCGTTACGGAATGGGCGCTGGTTCCAATCCTCATGTGGGAAGAAATTTTCTCATGAAATTTCGGCCAGTGTATGGGACCGGTGCCCACCCAGCATCGTGATGCACTTGGGGAGCTACGATAGGTAGCGAAATCCGGTTGCGAATACCAGCTATAACGGCTGGGTGGATCATCGTGCTAACCACACGATATCTCCATTCTGGTTGGATGATCGTCCACCTCTGCTTCGGTATGTGGGCGTGAGGCCAGCAGCCGGCTGGTCGGTCTAGGTCCTTCACGGGATGTAGCGCCACGGATTATTATTATTATTATTATTATTATTATTATTATTATTATTATTATTATTTATGAACTGAATCGTAATTTCTTCAAGTTGTCACACTATTAATAAGTAAATTTGCTTTGTTTCCTGTGCCTTTTTATATCATTATCAAGTTTGCTTTTCTTATACTCTTTGAGAAAATATTGTTGTATGTCTGGTAGTCGTTTTATAACAGATAGAAGAAATAATTTACCTACAAAATGAGACAAATTGATTGCGGAAATTTGGTAGTGACTCTCGCTATCTACTACTGTGATAACTTCTAATAGCAACCTCTGGAATTGTGCAAGGAGTTTAATGATTTAAATATCACTGAGATTTGAGGTTTTAGGAACGTTGTCAACTAAGATATTTATACAGCAGAATATAAACTTTATCTGAGGTTGTGCAAGATTTGGTGCTTGTAACAGTATTACTGAAATTTACAAAATTGTACATTTGTTTTTATATTGCTACTTATTTTTCGTTCAGAAATTATGTTGTTTTGTAATCGTTCACTGTGTGTTATGCGCATATTTAAAAAGCAGTAACTACAGTTTTGCACGCATATAAATACGCTGAATTTTATTTCTTACCTTTGACCTGTTTCTCTGCCGGGCAGTACTGTAAGAAATTAAAATACATTTAATTAGTGTATGTCGAACTTTATCTGCTTCAAAGTTACAGATAAACGAAATTAAATGAACTAGCAGAAAATAAGGATAGGCTACTTGACTTATTGAACTGGAGACATTCACTGGAATAACAACTTAATATACATTTGACCACTTTTTAAGTTTTCAAGATATGTTGAATCTTAATAACATATTTTCCTCCTGAAAAAAAGAAATACTATTGTGCCTTCAACAAACACAGCTCCCTCTAGAAACATTTGAATGTACAATGCTGTTATACCACATCTGAAATGTTTGATGATCTGTTACTCAAATTCAAGATTTTGTAGTTACGTTCTTGTTTCAGAGAAAGTCTCAATTATAAAGGAAATACTGTATTATGTACATTTTATGAACAATTTTCAGAGATGTCCGAGCGTTGTAGTCACTTCCACAGCCGTTGGTAATTCATGCACATGTTTATATGAACTTGTTTTACTAAAGATTTGGTAAATTTATTATAGGTCCAAAAAAAACTTTTATGTGTTAATTGAAACTATGTTGGTAATTTACTTTAGTTATTGATTATATATTAATTAAGGTAAATTACGAGAACAGTGTCAAATAACGAAGGGAAGTTGTTTATACAACAGATTTCCAATATCATTAGAGATAAAATATAAAAAGTGTGTAATGCAGCTGTATGAACTCTTTGAACAGAATAGTTGTTAAGAACAGTTCCTGCAATAGTTACTACTCCTTCTGGATCACCCTGTTTATTGTTGTTATTCTTATTGTTTTCTGTGGCTCACTCGAAACTTTTAGACAGAAAGCTACGTGGATCAATTTTCAATACTCTGCTTAAGATGCTTCTACATGGTTAACGTGTGCACGAATTGTGTTGTAAAAATGTAAACTTGCTAACAGAAAAGTGAATTATTATTATTATTATTATTATTATTGTTATTATTATTATTATTGTTATTATTATTATTATTATTATTATTATTATTATTATTATTATTATTATTATTATTAGGCCTATTATTCAATTTCACCTTACTTTTTAACTTTGCTCTAAAATATGCCATTAGCAAAGTCCAGGATAACGGAGAGGGTTTGGAATTGAACGGGTTACATCAGCTGCTTGTCTATGCGGATGACGTGAATATGTTAGGAGAAAAACCACAAACGATTAGGGAAAACACGGGAATTTTACTGGAAGCAAGTAAAGAGATGGGTTTGGAAGTAAATCCCGAAGAAGAAACAAGCTATATGATTATGTCTCGTCACCAGAATATTGTACGAAGTGTAAATATAAAAATTGGAAATTTATCCTTGTAAAAGGCGGAAAAGTTCAAATACCTTGGAGCAACAGTAACAAATATAAATGCCACTCGAGAGGAAATTAAACACGGAATAAATATGGGAAATGCCTGTTATTATTCGGTTCAGAAGTTTTGTCATCCAGTATTTTTTTAATACTATAAGTTAGATTTATAAAGCAGTTATAGGTTTATTAACGATTGTTCTGTATAGTTGTGAAACTTGTATCCTCACTTTGAGAGAGGAGCAGAGGTTAAGGGTGTTTGAGAATAAGGTGCTTAGGAAAATATTTGGGGCTAAGGATGATGAAGTTAGTGTAGAATAGAAAAAGTACACAACGCACAACTGCACGTATTGTGTTTTCCATCTGACATAATTAGGAAAATTAAATGCAAACTTTGAGATGGGCAGGGCATGTGGCATGCATGGGTGAATTCAATATGCGTATAGAGTGTTAGTTGGAATATCTAAGGTAAAATAACTATATACTCGGCCTCCCCAAAGGTCTTTTCCTCTTAGTTTTTCCAACTAATACTCTACATCGATTCCTAGATTCATGCTTACGTGCTACATGCCCTGCCCATCTTAAATGTGGAATGTTCCTAATTATGTCAGGTGAAGAATACAATGCGTGCAATTATGAGTTGTGTATTTTCCGAAGCACCTTATTCTCGAACACCCTTAACCTCTATTTCTCTCTCAAAGTGAGATTCCAAGTTTCACGACCATAAAGAACAACCGGTAATATAACTGTTTTATAAATTCTAACTTTAAGATTTTTCGAGTGCAGACTGGATGATAAAAGCTTCTGAACTGAATAATAACAGGAATTTCCCATATTTATTCTGCGTTTAATTTCTTCTCGTGTGTCATTTATATGTATTATTGTTTTCCAAGTTATTTGAATTTTTCCACCTTTTGAAGGGATAAATTTCCAATTTTTTAATTTTTATTTCGTACTATGTTCTGGTCACAAGACATCTTATAGTTTGGTTCTTTTTCAGGGTTTACTTCTAAAACTTTGTCTTTATTTGTTTTAAGTAAAATTCCCGTGTTTTCCCTAATCGTTCGTGAATTTTCTCCTAGCATATTCACGTCATCCGCATAGACAAGCAGCTAATGTAACCCGTGCATGTTTAGCAGTTTCAGAAACAAAAAGGCAATTTAGGAAATAGGGCTATCCTCAATTTACTAGCGACAGAAATATACATAGAGATGGAGATCATTAGTCAAGGTGCCTTACGTCAGTTACATACAATTTTGAGTTGACAAACACCATCGTGAGTATTATCACTTATCCACACAATAATATAAACAAATACATAATATCTCGATATTTCAATGGTGTTTACTTACCAGGTAAGCGAAGTAGATCACGCATTCAAAGTAGTCATTGGCTGCTGTGTTACACAAGGTATTCTGCTCGATACCTGCTTTTACTGACATAAATATTACTGAAATTAACTTCTATTATCGAACAATGGAGAGTTTTTGCACCCTACTGATACGCTAAGCGATTAATGCTATGTTGACGTCATTGATGAAAGAGCGAGTCAGAGTTATTCACCTTAGTGTAATTTCAATAGTGGACTCGCTATCTGTAGCCAGATAACGTGGACATGAGCGAAGTTTACTTAATTCGGTGTTTAAACATGGCATGTCGTTTGAGATTTACCACTGTGGACGATGTTCATCTATTTAGAACCTCTCAAGATGGATAAATTATTCAATCAGAAGTACAATAAGGCTCAGGAAGAATTTTTCGCTGAAATTCCAATAGACAAAAGTTGAGTCGTGAGTACTCCGCCAAGCAAAAACCTGCACTGTTTAACTCTCCGCAACTCGGAATGTAGTAAAGGTTTGGAGTAGCGACAACATTTAAAGGTAATTTACATTCTTTCTCAACATTCGTCTCGCTTTGACACCCCAGATAAAGTGAAAAATAAAAAGTTTGCCGCTTACTAACTTTTGAAGGTATAAATCTTTATTCTGAACAGATCATATCGAAGTTAGTACTTTTTTCTCACTTTTCAAAAAAAGATTTTCATTTCAATTTGGTTCTTTGCTTTCCTTAGAGATTGAGCTCTCAATTAAAAAAACATCCAGCGCGATTGATTGACAATCATAGCAGCTACGACATGATAAGTATTTAAAGGAGCTGGAAATATCTATATAGAGCCTTACGTGCACAGTTCCCTTACGATTCTTTCCTATGTTTTTCGAACATGAACATACGTCACCAAATACGTCACTATTGACGTCAACATGACGGTAGCCATTTAGCGGAGCAAGAAGGTGCGAGAACTCTCTGATAATCAAGTGTTCATTTTTGTTAGAATAGTAATTAGTTTTATGATATTCATACGATAAAGTGCAGTGACAGTTCATCACCACTTAGAGGATCACTCATCAGACTCTTATGAGTTAATTGAATTGGATATAATAAACATTTCTATAACATTACAGAAGTTTGTCATTATATCAATTTCAAAATTATTAGAGATGGCTTTGTACATTGTATAGCAAAATATTTGTAATGATATACAGGGTGTCCACATAAAACATTTACAACTTCAGGTGTAAATAACAAATAATTATTGAGACAAGATATCTGAATGTGGTTTTCAGAAACTGACAACGTTTTATGGGAATTTTGTTGGATTGTTAAAATGAATTTCTTGGATTGTAAATTTTGGTGAAATCTGAAATCTGACACTGGATGATGTGGACACCTAAGGACATGGCACAATGTGTATTCTGGTTATCGAGGCACGATCAGTTACACAGGTTCAACTTCACGTCCGGACCCAATATGGAACACAACCGCCATCACGCCCAATAATTCGGGGGTGACATCGAAAACTTACACAGAGTAAGTGTTCTGCGGCAGAAGGTAAGTTGGCGGAAAGCACAAGTGTGGAGGACATTGAACGTGTGCAAGAAAACCTTCCTCGGCATCAATAGTAGCCAGAATGTCGAGAGCAAATGCTGTGCGGTGTAGACGATCGTCTGGCTGAAGAGCTTGCTCTGGTTGAACTTTGTTGGTAAACAGCCTCAGATTCCTGTGAAGGACTTTGTGCACAGTCGAACGCGGCAAGTTCAGTTCACTGGCGGCACTGAGATTGGACTTACTAGGGCTTACTGATCGTGTGTCGATAAACCAGGATACACATTGTGCCATCTCCTGAGGTATCACATCTCCTTCAATGTCAGATTTCACCAAAATTCACACCTGAAAGCAAAAAACGCATTTCAACAGTCCAACATAATTCCCATAAGAACTTTGACAGTTTCTAATTAACATTCAGAAAATCGCGTTCAGATATCTGTCTCAATAATTTGTTATTTACACCTGAAGTTGTAAAGGTTTCATTCGGACACCCTGTACATTTTTAAGAAATGGGAAAAAGCTTAGGCTAGGACAGTATGACTATATCTAAGAGGCAGAAATGAACATAGCTTGTGGAAATGTATTAAACAATAACAGGAACTAAAGGCAAACTGGATATCAAATCGAATATTCTAATATAAAGTGATGTTATAGTAAAAGAGGAGGAGAAACGAGGGATATTTGGAGGGAACGAAGGAGAACTTAGAAGAGTAAGAATGAAAGGGCAATTATAGGTAGATTAGAAAAGTTGTGTAAGAGAAATATTAAGAGAGTGTAGTTATGATGAACTGAGAGGGATAAAGTAATTAAAAAAATTAAGCTTTAGGGATTCTTTTTGAAGTGTCGGTAATCGTGAAAGAACTCTTGCGGGATAATAGTAAATAAGGATAGATAATAAAAACGAAGTATGAAAATATAATAAAGCAGATGATAAGGAAATAACTATAAAAGTTCAGGTGCGGTGAAGCAAATGACAGGGGGTATACCTTGTATTAAGTTTTATTACTAAAGTAAGTATTTATTAAGATGTACAGATAGTGATAGAGATAGAAAGAATAAAGATAATGATGAATGGGGGTAACGAATGCAGGTATTTCAAGAGCCTCCATTACACATATACAAAATGAACCGTAAATGATGTCATTAATTTCAGGGCTTATTCTCTGAGATGTTTCAAACAAAAACGTTTAATACAATTTTGTTCGTTTTTGCTCTCTTTCCGAGATAAAAACTGTTTGATATGAAACATTTTATAGCGTGTTTTTCAGAGAGTTATTCGTTGAAATATTTCGAACAAAATGGTTTAATATACTTGTAATTTTGCTCGTTTTTGCTTCCTTTCCGAGATAAAAATTGTTGTATATCAAACATATTATGTGTTGTAAAATTGTTTTATGTGTTGTAAAATTGTATTGTGTATTGCTTATCAATTTATTGTGTATTGTTAATATTGTATATACCACTGCCACCGGGTGCTTGCCCACTTGCAGTGTAAATAAATGCATACATACATAGCGTGTTTTGGAATATCATTGATATAATTCCGAAAATGCTCGGTCAATTCCGTAGTTTATAAGGTAACGTTTCGAAATTGAACCGACGTTAATATGAACTTTCTACTATTTTTTTTCAAAATCACACGTAAAATCATAATCTATGTTCTTGAATCACTAAGTGTGATGTATATCAGGAAATGACACCAGAAGAAAATATCCAGACACTCATTGCAACCCAAGATTCACATACCCAATATCATATTTCAGACTTTCAACTCCTGCACACATAATCACTAATTTCTTCTTTTGCTATGAATAACATTTACTTTATACTTCTTTTGTATAACTTGAGTATAATTTCAACTTTAAATAACTCATATTTTTAGTAAGTTACCTTTGCTACATTTATTGCGAACTGCTTTCCAGAACTTTTCGCTTTCAGCGAGTATGGGTGGCTCGATTATTTTGATAGCTTCGTCAGGGATGATAGTGCCATTGATGTCCGTCTATAATCACAGATAGTTCCAAACTTAACAAATACCATTTTAATTTATTATGATTTGGTTCATGTTGAACATCTCAATTCATCAAATTTCAGCGTACTTACCACCTTATATTTTTTAAAGACGCATTCCGCGATACACTGAAAAATAAAAGAGACATTAATGTTGTTCGTACACTTTCATCACTTGTACAATATTTGTACAACTTAATAAAGTATATTGTCTGAATCTTATTTTTATAAATTATTAACGTTTAAAGAGGAATTTTGAATGGATAGAAGTAGGTGAGGCAAAAACCGTAACTATTATCACTTATATAATATTTGTACAATTTAATACAGTATAATGTCTGAATCTTACTTTTTATAAATTAAAAACGTTTAAGGAGGAATTTTAAATGGATACAAGTAGGTGTGGCAAAAACCACAACTAAATGAACAAAATAACTTAAATTAATGCCTCACTGACAAAATCAAGCATACAGTAATACTTTGTAATGGGGCTAGACATACAATAATCTTATAAGTTTTCATCGACCTTCAAAGATATTGATCTTACATCTGTGGAAAGTACATGGAAGCTGCTCGTCAGATGATATCACTTGCCAATCTAGTCTAACACTTGCTTTCTTGTCTTTCTCTGTGGTTGCAGCTACTTACCGCACTGTAATTCCCGAAGGTTTCACATTCTGCACCATCATTTCTGACTTTCGTATTCTCTTCTGCTGGAATAGAAGTTAAAAGTCAGGTCATCTCATAGTTTTTTGTACTGAAACAATTCCTTCGTTCAAAATTAAATTATGTTTTATTTAACGACGCTCGCAACTGCCGATGTTATATCAACGTCGCCGGTGTGCCGTTCTTTTACATGCCAGTAAATTTACTGACATGACCCTGTCGCATTTAAGCACACTTAAATGCCATTGACCTGGGCCGGGATCGAACCCGCAACCTCAGGCACAGAAGGCCAGCACTCTACCAATGCGCCACCCAGGTCGACTCTTCGTTCAAAGTGGACTTCGCTCACAATAAGTAAGAAATAGAAACATTGGATAAAGTGTCATCAATTAATTCAAATTCTTGTAGCTTGCAGCGTTTCAAATTACTACAGAGACCAGACTTTAATATTGGAGTATGAACGTCTTCCTTCACCTACGTCGTTCTCCAAGCTTAAATTTAATATACATATATGGCCGAAATGGGAGACAATTTGGAACTGTGATGACGTTAACGTTTACATAATCGTCGTCATCATCATCATCATCATCATCATCATCATCATTATAATCATGAATGTTGGTTTATTTTGGATTCGTTCCGACTCCAAACTTTTACTAATTACACTGAACAACAGTGAAATTTTTTCTTGTATGAAATGAGAACCTTATAATTCGGATTTTAGTGCTGAATTTAATAATGGTGCAATCAATTTTTCTCTGGCACTCTGTTTTTTTTTTAAGTCTGGTTTTGATTTTTGGGTGGGCTATAAATGCTAATATTTCTTTTAACTAAATGATACAATAATCAAAAGCTAATAGTGGTAATTAAATTAATTAATTTTATTAATTTACTGCTTTAGTGGACCAAGAACTCTGGTGTGATGATATTTTCGCCCCACATAACTTTATTTCCTTTCACAGCCTCTTAAAATGTAGTAAAGAGTAGTAGTAGTAGTAGTAGTAGTAGTAGTAGTAGTAGTAGTAGTAGTAGTAGTAGTAGTAGTAGTAGTAGTAGTAGTAGTAGTAGTAGTAGTAGGGTTTAAGAAGGGCACGTCAGCTACTATGGCTATTTGCGCCCTTATCTAAAATTCTTAATATAACAAATAAATAATATAATAATCAGAGTGCTAAAAGAACTAAAAAGCGTTGTCACGATAAAACGAGGCATGTAGTAAAGATAACGCTTTGAAAAGGGTTAGTGTGTTTCCTTTTCCAACCCCTCACATTTATGTTACGATACAAAACTCCCTTCTAAGTATTCTTTAACTTTCTGTATCTCCACTCCTTATCTTGTCTGTTGCACCACTCTGAAGGTCAAGACCACTCCAGAGAAATGTCTTCAGTTCCTTGTTAGCAGACTCAGTCACTTACAAGTTTTACTGCTGTAAAGAAGTATGTGGTTGATACAGCCATCATTTAGCTTTGTGTGTAGTGGAATCCATATGTTATGTTTGTGTTCTATTAAATTAAAGTACTAGAACACAGAGTTAAATATGTCGCGGAAGTATATTAGTGATTCTGACAATTTCTGCTTTGTGTGTGGTGAATATACAGTTAAATCTATAGAAAAAGTTTACGAATTATATTTTGGTTGTAAACCAGGTGATCAAAATAGGAGGTGGGCTGCTCATGTGTAATTGTGCTAGCCGTGTAAGCGGGCGACTAAAGAACAGATAAAAGTTTCTATGCCTTTCGGAATTCCGAAGGTATGGAAGAAACTAACCAACCATACGAGGGGGACCCAAAAATAACCGAAAAAAAAAATATATATATATATTTTGCATTTTTATTGAACTCTACATTCACAGCACTTTAGTCCCCTTCAAAGTATTGTCCATGTACATTAATGCATTTGTCCCAACGCTTTTGCCACTGCTGAAAACAGTGCTGGACCTCTTGAGGCAGGATACTGTTCAAAGCCGTTAGCGTGTTTTCTTTGATGTCATCCACATCACTGAATCGCTTTCCTTTCAGACATTTCTTCATCCGTGGAAACAAAAAAAATTCCGACGAAGCCAGATCGGGCGAGTAGGGTGGACGAGGCACAAGCACCATGTTGTTTGTCAAAATCTGTCGGACCGTCAGAGCTGTGTGGGCTGGAACATTGTCTTGGTGAAGCAACCAGTTCCCATTTCTCCACATTTCGAGCCGTTTTCGTCGCACACTCTCTCGTAATCTTCGTAACACATCCAAATAGAAATGTTGGTTCACTGTTTGTCCTGTGGAACGAACTCTTTGTGGACAATACCACTCACATCAAAGAAACAAATCAACATTTTTTTTTCACATTGGATCGCACTTGACGTGCTTTCTTGGGTCGTGGTGAATTTTGGAGTTTTCCACTGGCTCGATGCTTGCTTTGATTCTGGATCGTACCGATAGCACCAAGACTCATCCCCAGTCACAATTCTTTGAAGAAAATTTGGATCGTTCTGCACTTCACTCTTCAAGTCGCGGCAAACTCTCATGCGTACTTTGGTCATCTGTGAGCAAGCGAGGAACAAATTTTGCAGACTCATGTGCAAATCTTCTGTTAAAATTCTCTGGACCGTGCTCCATCACAGGTTCGTTTGGTCAGAAACTTCGTCAATGGTCTTTCGACAATCTTCATCAATTGCACGATTGATTTTGGCAATGTTTTCGTCATTTCTTCCTGTCGAAGGATGCCCGGGGCGTGGCATGTCTTCAGTTGACATGTTGCCAGATTTGAAATGGGAAAACCACTCGCAGACCTGTGATTTCCTCAAAGCATCATCATCAAAGGCTTGCCGAAGCATCCCAACGGTCTCGGCTGCAGTTTTCCCTAACAGAAAACAAAATTTCACAGATACTCTTTGTTCCTTGTGGTCGGCCAACTCACTAATCGCCAAACGGTTGAAACAGGAACGCAAACAACACAGCAGCACAAACAAACCAATTAACTCAGACTGACGCCAGCTCACTAACGGTCGCGGGAGACCCCAAACTAACACCACCTAACAGCACAACTCGTAACTACAAAGCAAGCGCGCGCAACAGTTCGGTTCCTGTTAGTTTTGGGTCCCCCCTCGTATTGAAGACTGTTATTTTTGTATGTCTAAAATAGGAGGGCTTAAAAGAAAAGATAGTCAGAAAATTGAATACCCAAATATTCCTTCACTCAGCTATTAGACCGGTTAGACACAGTGATGAGATGTCGATTCCTACTCCTCCTGACTTTCGACACTAGAAAGGGAGAATGAAAGAAGTGATAATCCGGAACGAGTTCTATCAAACTCTGGTTCAGAGTTTGATGGCACAGACCGAATGTGCGTCATCAGGTAATTCAGGGAAAGTTAAATGATCTGGTTCGAGATTTAAATCTTTCAAAGCCCAAGCAGAACTTTTAGGTTCTGTGCTAAACGAATGGAATTTCTTATAGAGATACAAGTATATCTGTATTTCGAGAACGACAGGAGCAGAGGTTAACTGCTTCAAAATGGAGGATTCCCTGCGTTACTGTTGTGATATTGATGGTTTAATGAATGATCTTGGTAAAAGTCACAACCCAGATGAATGGAGTCCTTTCACAGAGGCATCAAAGTTAAGCCTGAAAGCTGTGCTCTTACATAATGGAAACATACAACCATCGTATCCATTGGTCATGCAGTGCAAATGAAAGAAAGTTATGACAATATGGAACTGCTCTTAAAGAAAGTGCAGAATGACTAGTACAACTGGTCTGTCAGTGGGATTTTGTTTCTTGCTCTCAAAAATATAAAAAAAATGTGATTTAATAAACATATGAGGTTGCTACATAAAAACTAAGGGCATATTTTAACTCAGCGCATCAAAATACACAATAAATGACATATTATTGAAAAAAATGTTTTTTTAAGGTCAATTTTGTTGTTCAATGTAATTTACTGGTCTTCCCCTCTTTTCAGAGATCTTTCCAAATGTCTTTTTCCAGCTGGCGTGTAGTGTCTAATTGCCCTTGGTAACTAGAAATAATTGAAAAAAAAAAGTATGTGATAGTAAACTTGATATAGCGGTAGAAACTTTATAGAGGTCTTAATTCAGCAAGAATATCTCGGTCTGCCTTTGTATCGCTTTATATTCACATATGAGACTCTGTGTAGCAATAAATCGAACATAAACTTTAAATTATTTATTAACAAATTTATTACAAAAGTATTGCATCCGAAGTTCGCACTTAGTTTTGTTCCGATTGAGTATAATTTGAAATTTCCACATTACGTGGCAATATGAGGACCAAGTATTCTGACAGTAATGAATGTAAGTGAACGTTTCTTGAATGTCCTAAGAGAAGTTTATACAGAGTGATCCGTAAATATTGTCATTAATTTCAAGGAATTATTCTTTGAGGTATTTAAAAGAAAGTTCAATACGATTTTGCTCTTTTTTGGATCCTTTTCGAGACAATAATTATTGTTTCACATGAAACATTTCATAGCGTGTTTTGAGAAAGCCATTGATTAAATTCCCAATATGCTCAGTCAATTTAAGAGAGCAGTGTGTTTTGATAATGATTAATTGAAAGAATTTTAGTTTTTCCTTTAAATGTGAAGAAATTTGATCCGAACAAATGTAACATTTTAAAATTCATTTCAGAACTAAATTTTTGCACATTTCAAGGACAAAACTAAATTTTTTTTCAATCATTCATTGTCATAATACACTGCTGTCTTAAATTGACTGATCATGTTGAAAATTAAATCAGTGGCTTTCCCAAAACACGATATGAAACAATTTTTATCTCGAAAAGAAAGCAAAAACGAGCGAAATTGTATTGAACTTTTTTTGTTTAAAATATCTCAAAGAATAACCCCCTGAAATTAGTGACATTACTTAGGGTTCATCTTGTATATTAGCAGCAGTGCCAATAGCAGCTTACCTTCCAGTTCTGATTCTTCGATTCCAAACTTCTTCATTATTTCATTCTTACATTTCTCCAAATTGCTCTCTTCCTCTTCTTTCTTCTTTGTTTGGTTTCTCTTTTCAACTATCCAACAAACCTGAAACTGACAGAGCACTAGGACTAAGTCTTTCTTGCCTGCTTCAGAAATGATGTATTTTGTACATGAAGTGAGTGCAATAATGATTGAATGAGCCCAATGTGTCCCATAAAGGGCTAGGACCTTCTAAGAAGGAAATGGCTCACTTTCATATATCATGTGGTGAGCTACTCCACGCAAATCTTGTGATTACGCTTGCTATTTGAGTCTAACTACTGGCTCACTTAGCACATTTCGCGTTTTTGTCGTTTTTATTGTGACCAGAACTTCTGAAGCCCAAAACGGAACACTTACCAGTACAACAGCTTCTTAGAAAAGAGTATCTTGTAGTACAACATTCAGCACCGGTACCGGGAGTAGACACTTAGTTCTTTAACTTTAAATTAGTATAAACTTAATGCAGACGTTAACTATTCAAGATATATATATATATATATATATATATATATATATATATATATATATATATATATATATATATGATTACGTTTCTACTTCCGGCCGGATATAAATTAGTTGGATAGTTGGATTAGTTGGATAAATTAGTTATATTTATTTATTTTAAGAATTCGTAACCAAACTGTTTTTATGGTGATGGGTTGTTAGCCCTTCGCCCAACCCCCAAGCTGGAGGACCACCCCTCATCGGCTGTCCGCGACTGCTTATTCAATATATTCGCAGCTACCCTCCATATCTGGAGGCCGTCTCCTCGATCCGCAACCTGAGGACGCGCCATGCCGTGGTGATAGGTACCCACAATACATGGCGATGTGCCATTAGTAATAATTTTAATGATAATTAAAACAGATTTAAAATTTCCAACTTTTATAACTATGTTCACACTGACGGATAACTTAGTCTAAGTTATTTGCAATATTTGAAGCTTATTACTCTATTAGTGTCTGGCATTTGTTTTCATTGCTATTGTTAAAAAATCAATAACATCGAAAAAAATAACAATGAATATAAAAACCAAAGAGGAATGTTATTAAACATGTTTACTACTATAATACTGAATATAATATGTGTTTCCAAACTTTTGTGATGTGCGTAAAAATAGTAATACTATTAATAATAATAATAATAATAATAATAATAATAATAATAATAATATTGATTGTACACTTAACGGCAAAAAGAATGGGTCGATTCTCGGTCGATAGAAATGCTAAGTTCTGTCGCGCGGTTCACTCGTTTTAAAGGAACTGCACTTCAAGTCATTGCTGTGGTGTCTCTTCGTTGAAAGTCGTCCGTCTACAATGTAGTCAATCTCACGAGCTGGCTTGCAAGAGAGAGGGAGGTTTATTATTTATTAGAGTTTGGGCATATTCTAAGAGATGTCGCCACATAATTATAGCTTTGCGAGACATATTATGTGATGGCAAATTTGTAATTAAAAAATAAAAAAAAGATTGTGGGAGATTCCAACCTTGAACTACTATTATTAACTCGTTCAACAGACCAGTGCCGTAACGACTTACGCTACTGAGACTGTTAATATCGTTTCGGCAAAATTTCCTGTTGATATTCGCTTCTGTTGATTTTGGATTTATCAATTTTATTATTATTTCACTCTTCAGAGGCCCTGATGTATCTAGAATCAACCCTACATTCGATTTTATAACATATTGTGGCACCCGCCTGGAATATTCTGGTTGCATCGGGGAGTTGCGCGCGCATCTCGCCACAAGGAAGGCGCGGGAAGCGGAAACACGAACCCCTGACTCTAGCTGCGGTATGGAGCAAGGGGAGAAAAGCTGGGCGGAAGTAAGGAAGCATCGAGACATGGATCTCTCTCTAAGATTCTGTAAGCCACGCGAATGGAAGGTCCGAGAACATGCGGTTTAGTAATAAAAGCGTGAGCAGTCTTCGGCAGTCAGTCAGTCAGCCAGTCAGTCTTCAGTCAGTCTTCGAGCGAGCAAGGAAGCCAGCCTTCGAGAGCATCTGGTAGACCGGGGTTCGACGTGCAGAGAACCGCGACTGGCAAGACCGGAGTTCGACGTGTCGTGAACCGTAGCCAGAAGACTGGGGTTCGACGTGCAGTGAACTTGAGTGAGCTAGAAGAACTAGCCAAGGCGAACGAACTCTGAACTGAGAACTGACAGTTTTGTTCTGCACATAGTGCTTTGTGAACATTAGTTGAAATTAGGAGTACATTGTTCTTCTTCTCAATAATATACGTGTATTGTCATTGCCATCGTGTGGAGTGCAATAACGACTACTATGTTGCTGTGTTGAGTGCAAATACCCATGGGTAAGCAGTGCAAGACAATATGCACCTATCCACACCTGTGGAGTAACGGTCAGCGCGTCTGGCCGCGAAACCAGGTGGCCCGGGTTCGAATCCCGGTCGGGGCAAGTTACCTGTTTGAGGTTTTTTCCGGGGTTTTCCCTCAACCCAATATGAGCAAATGCTGGGTAACTTTCGGCGCTGGACCCCGGACTCATTTCACCGGCATTATCACCTTCATATCATTCAGACGCTAAATAACCTAGATGTTGATACAGCGTCGCAAAATAACCCAATAAAATAAATAAATATGCACCCTCGTGCGGGAGAAAGCATACCCGCCAGTAGCCTCGGATGTACGCTGGTGCTGTAAGAGACTTGTGGGTAAGAGACGCTAGCCCGAGAGTGCAGTGTTCTGATGACCGCTGCTCTATATGCATTTCTGATTTTGCCCTTACATGCTGCATGTTCTGCCCATCTCAAACGTCTGGATTTAATGTTCCTAATTATGTCAGGTGAACAATACAAGCGTGCAGTTCTGCGTTGTGTAACTTTATTCATTCTCTTGGCCACTCCCACAAAGTCTATTCTATGTATATATACCTAGTTATTTTACTACTAATGTTACCCCTCCTGTTCTATACAGACTTGTCACATTCCAAGTACCAATGATTCTGTAATAATAATTATTTTTATCCATTGCCACCAGGTTTCCATTTGACATTTCTGGTCTGTAACAGTGTTGCATTTTGGTTCAAACAATCTTAAAGAATTCATACCTTTTGTTTCATAAGTATGAGAATACAATTCAAAATTATTTCGATTTTTATGTATGAATTTTATTAATACAATATAATAAATTTTCTTACGTTAAGTACATTAAAGTCTATAAACAAATTTAAACCCACTTCTGAGGTTGGGGGCCTGGAAGGCGGAGTTACGCTGCCCCGATGATATTGTGATAGGATGATTATGAAGTGCCAGGAGAGGTCTTAAATCTAAGACTAACCATGGACGAATACAGGAATATTCCCCTTTAAGGAAAAATTCCTGTGTTCTAACCGGGAATCCAACCCGGGGCCTCATGAACTGTAGTCAGAAAATCTGACCACTAGCCCATGAGACTGGTCAACTCTGTAATAATAATAATAATAATAATAATAATAATAATAATAATCATAATAATAGTATTACAGTAATAGTAGTAGTGGTGTTAGGTAGCAGTAGCAGCAACAGTAGTAGTAAAACATTAATTTGGAATGAATCTTTGTGATAAATCTAAATAAGTGAATTTATTTACTTGCTTACTTACAAATGGCTTTTAAGAACTCGAAGGTTCATTGCCGCCCTCACATAAGCCCGCCATCGGTCCCTATCCTGTGCAAGATTAATCCAGTCTCTATCATCACACCCCACCTCCCTCAAATCCATTTTAATATTATCCTCCCATCTACGTCTCGGCCTCCCTAAAGGTCTTTTTCCCTCCGGTCTCCCAACTAACACTCTATATGCATTTCTGGATTCGCCCATACGTGCTACATGCCCTGCCCATCTCAAACGTCTGGATTTTAAGTCCCTAATTATGTTAGGTGAAGAATATAATGCGTGCAGTTCTGCGTTGTGTAACTTTCTCCATTCTCCTGTAACTTCATCCCTCTTAGCCACAAATATTTTTCTAAGTACCTTATTCTCAAACACCCTTAACCTATGTTCCTCTCTCAGAGTGGGAGTCCAAGTTTCACAACCATAGAGAACAACCGGTAATATAACTGTATTATAAATTCTAACTTTCAGATTTTTTGACAGCAGACTGGATGATAAGAGCTTGTCAAGCGAATAATAACACGCAGTTCTCATATTTATTCTGCGTTTAATTTCCTCCCGAGTGTCATTTATATTTGTTACTGCTGCTGTGAATTTATTATTACAATAAAATGATGTATCTGCTCCCTCACCTGCTTAAATTCGCCGTCAGCTTCACGCTTTGGTCTCGTCAATGACGCGAGAGATGAAAAAGACAGGTGACTCATTTGCGATGTGCTGCTGTGTGCTGGAACAAGAAAAATTACGATTTAATACATACGCTTACTTTCTATTAGAAATTGTTATTTTCTAACCACTAAGATGGGCGTGTCTCCCATCAAGTAAACAACAAAATTTGTCTTTATTTACGTAGATGCATATTATATTAGCATCATTGAAGGACCAGCAGATAAGATTGCAAACATGATGTGATTATTTGAAGGGCTTGGGGCAATAACAAGACAAGCCACATATTGCATGTTTTGAGATATACCGTATTTTCCCCTAACTATGGTCCACATTTGTCACATTTTTCTTTGTATATTCAATACTATTCATCCAGATTAAGTGAAATTTTGGCTTCGGACTCTTGTAAGTTTATATTAAATAAATACTAGTGGCTTGTGCAGCAAATGCTGCAAACTAAGTTCATTAGACGTTCAAATAAAATTTTTTCAGATTTTTTTTTTTCAATGAAGAATACCAGACATTTTGAAAGATATTTGCTTCCGTAATAATGAAACATACTCCCTCTGAATGTTTTTTTTTATGCCAAATACTTTTTCTTGAACCTATCCATCTTAAGGTTTTCAGTTTCAACGCGAAAACGCAAGTAACAGTGTCAGTCGGTTTTTCTTATGGAAGTAAAGCAATAGCTATTTCAGGTCATTATGGATTCTAGGTGAAACTTAAAAAAATATCAGGTTTGCTATGCTTTCGAACAATAGCTTAGCATCTTGCTATAGCTGCTGCATGTAGAGGGTAAAATCATTTTATCCTGCTAAGAGATCTTGCTGAAATGATCGGGAGACTATATAATTTTGTAGGCTTCTTGTTTTTATCAGTAAGTAATACCTTTTGGTCTTTTATCAGGGACTGTAATTTTTACGCTCTTTCGAGCGCATATAAATATCTACACCACATCGCCATTAAATACATGAAAAAGACTCACCCTCACTTGATTAATAACTATAAAAATATTTAATTTTTAATAACAATATTATTATCTTACGTAAGTTTTGTAGTTATATACCTTCTATATAGCCGCCACTCAGTAAATTATAGAAATGAAGAGCTAATTTAAGTTATTCTCTATTCTATAACCCCAAAATGTTTCACATTCATATAATCATAATATTAATGAAAAGTAGTCACATAATGGCATTAACTATAATAATATTTCATTTCTAATGGTAATAATGTCATCAAACCACCTCAGATTTTGTAGATTTTAATATCCAATACACCACAGCTGTACTCAGAAAATTACACACCGCAGAATCAGACCTGTAAATTATTTTAGTAAGTCTTGAAGTTTTTAATAACCAATTGAATTTGAGCTCTAAATATGTTAGCAATCCTGCAGGTCATGACCTTCGTGTGATATCCTATTGTTTATTGTAGTGTGTGTTTTGTTTTATACTGATATCCAATTAGTTCTCAAAACTGACGAAAAATGGATTTTGGAAAATAGGAAAATTATGTAGGAAAACTAACTCGTCACTGAAAGTCACTATTTTTCCGAAAAACTTCGAGTTCCAACCTTTAAAATGAGGGGTCATTTATTAAAATCCGTTTAGCCTTTTTCCCATAATTTCCATTACCAGTTGAGATTATGTATATAGATTGACATATGTGTTTGAAATTATTTAATTACAAGTGTTAAAAAATAATAAGCATTGGTACATAGTTGTATTCTGAGTTGCCCAACTATGGTCCACTCATAAGTTCATGCTTAAAAGCATGAATGGACTATGGCTGGAGCTGTAATTATTCGTAAATCAATACATTGAGTTTCTAATTTAAGAGTACAAACATATTCTAGCACAGAAATATTAAAAATAAATGAAAAGTACATGGATTCTTTTTATTAGTACACATTGCATAAACACACAATAAACAAGTGAAATCTGAAGGTCATTTTTCTGCAATAATGGACAAATACACTCACCGGTAAAAAAAACAGGGCCACCTAAAATTTCTAAATTTTTTATAAGGTGAGAATCAGACAATCCTTTATGAAATTAAGAAAACATTGCTTCCCAGAAAAAAAAAGTTATTCATTATCATTTGCGCTATTATTTTCAACGCCAAACAATAGATATAATTAAAAGGTGTAAAAACTTACAAATTATATCAATTTCCTTCCAAACGTTCAACTGATTTTGTGGCCACCCAGATGTTGGTAATAGCGGGTATTGCCTCCCCGCGACTGTATGATCTGTTACCATTCGCCTATTCAACCCTTCGATCAGATTCTGGATGCCAGTCTGGTCGATTATATTCCATTCTTTACTTAGAAAATTTCGGAGCTGCTGTAAGTTGCTGTGAGGAGTTAGACGACTTCTAACTCGCTTCCCTAACATTTTCCACACATGTTCAATAAGGTTTATATCAGGACTTCTCGCTAGCCATGTCATCCTATTCAATCCAACGTCGTGAAGGAACTCATCCACGATTCTTGTAGCATGAGGGCAAGCATTGTCATGCATTAACAGGAACTTTCAACCAATAAGTGGGACATATTTTACCACATGTTAAATTAGACCTCTTCGATGTATCTTGAAGCAGTCAAAGCACCTCCATTAATTAAAACAAGTTCTGTGGGAGCTTCATACGAAATGCCACTCCATACCATTACTGATCCACCTTGGAAACTGATACGTGATCTGAAGGTACATGAAGAAAAACGTTCTCCTTCTCTTCTCCACACTCTTTCACATCCATTTGTAAACTAAATCTCGATTCATCTGTGAAGAGCACTCGTCGCCACTCCCCCAGGTTCCAATTAGCATGATTGTGAGCAAAACGTAATCGTTCAACATGATGTTGCTGGAGCAATTCTGGGCCTTTAGCTGGTCTTCTGGAATCAGCCCACATTCATCCAGACGTCCTCTTACAGTTCTCCCACTCACGTTAACTTGTCTTATTTTCTGGAAGGCTCTTCTGGTCTCAATAGCTGTGGAATGGCGATTTCTTAATGCGTTTTGGACAATAAAATGGTTGTCACGAGCCGAAGTTACTCGTTTTCTCCCTGAACCGGGTCTCCTGGAATAACCTCCTGTCTCTCTAAAGCGAGGTACACTCGTTGTACGGTCGATCGAGGAATCCCAAGAACTGCAGCCACATAACACTGACTATTCCCACCTTCTATCAATGCAACCACTTTAGCTGAATCGGTAGGTCTTAGTGACATTTGTATACAGTGAAGTACTCCAATACTGCCTCTAAAGAGCTTACCAGTCTGTAGACATCTTCAGTTTAGCTCGAAATGAGTCCGAGAAGTTTACACACAATATTACAAGAAGAACGGATCTTCTTTTCAGATCATTGTTGGCTATTACGTATTCAGTATTACATTGTTACATATCACAGAATAAATGAATAACTAAATTAATCTCAGTATACCTACAATTATTTAAAAAATCCTACAATTTTCAAAAATTTTAAAGAAAATGTAGTTGGCCCGGTTTTTTTTGCAGGTGAGTGTATATTAAAGAACAAAAGTACGCTATCAAAATAAACTAACACATTCTTAGCAAAATATTATGCAAATAAATTCACCGATAATGTTTATTTATCGTACTGAGAACTACATTCAGTAGGCTTATTTCGATCCTTTGAATCTCCACTTCTCTTGTAATTATGAAATTGAAAATAGATCTCTCTTTTTCGAGACGCATTTGGGGGTCTTTAATTTGTTTTATTATGTTTTCCTTTCTATAGAATAAAATGTCTTCCATTTCTCGCCACCTCAGTAATTGCCGCTTCTTACTATACATGAAACAACAGCTCCATTGTACTTCACTTCCAAAACTTTCCCTGGCCACAATTCCTCCTCATAAGTAACTACCATATAACTATGTGCCTTTAGCATTAATTTAACAGATTTCGTCTTCTCTTCCATATCTGACTCACTGTCTGTAAATATGGAGAGAACACCGGAAACATCATAATCTGTATCCAATTCAATTTCATCGCTCTCATAGTCACTTACAGGGACGGTTGTTGTCCTTCTACCCTGAAGTTTTCGTTTTACCGGACCATCATTCGTGCTAGTACCATTGATGCTGGAACAGCCTGTTTCTTTGTTTACATGACTATAATGTTAAATGGTGTTTTAGAATATACTGAGATACCGTATTTGCAGGAGTAAATAATGACATCGATCACATTTTATTGAAACAAATATTTCAAAATGAAATACAACTATGGTCCACGAAAAATTGTGGTACATAGTTGAGGACTGACTTCTAGCCTAGAGGTTAAATATTTTTCACGCAGAGTTCTTAACGTCTGCCAGTCTAATTATTACGTGAAAGTAAACACTATACAGCCAGGTTTAATTGTACAAAGAATCATATATCTATAACGTACCAGTTCTACAGAGGAGAGCTTAATAAATCAGACAATCACAAACTGAATGATTTCGTGTCTTCACACATTTAATAGAACGATGCAAACTGACCTTGTTAAGCATCCATATCATTGCCACGTGTAATGGTAGATAGAAGCATCTATGGGGAACATAATTCCATGACAGTGGCGCCTTAAATGGCAAACACCGAACTCTTGGGGGACTAAGTAGTACATAATGCGTTTTGGACAATAGTTGGGTGCCTGGACCCTGGACCATAGTTATGGGAAATTACGGTAACCATTTTTGTGTTTGTAAAAATTCTGGAATGTTCAATTTTTCTTTAGAGTTATTGTAAAACACATTAATTGTAATTATAATTGTAATTGTATTCTTAATATTGTAGTTGTAATCCCCTGGTAGAGGGGAAGAGAAGACCTGATAGCCTTATTTCTACCAGGTTAAATAAATAAATAAATAAATAAATAAAATAAATTATTTTTTTCATTATTTCATATACTTTGCTTCAGTTGAAATTGAGTGGCATATTTCGTGATTATTGATAGATATTTTTATAGATAAGTGACACTTATTTTGTGGCTTGTCATATTATTGCCTCTTTTTATTTTGCAATAAATTTAAATTGGAAAAGGAATAAATAGTATAAATTGTTTATAATTCTGGACAAAACTGTATTTAATTATGTTTTATATCATAAATACTGCATTTGACAAGATATTCTTTTATCATAGAAAAAAATAATAATCGTTCTTATATAGAGTGTTGTGCAAGAAGTATGAAAACTTGTCACATTATTCGACAAAAAAAAAAATTAATATAAACAAGGAAAAATGAGAGATTGTACTCGCACGCCATTCAGAGCAATATAATCTTTACTGTATAACTTCCGCTTCGACATCATCTTCCTCTAGGTTGTCAGGAATTAATCCAGTGTAATAATCATGAAAAATTGGAAGAAGTTGCTTAACATTGCTTAATTTCTTATGCTTGATCTTGAGTGGATCTGTGTACCACTGCTGAAGGCTTTTCAACATTATTTGTGATGGTTTATCAACTCTCCACTGTAGTTCTTTGTAGTTACCATTCAGAACATGTTTAATGAAAAAACTGGTAAGATTTTTACAGGTAGATGTGAAGGCTATAGCTGTAGAAAAAAGCAACCGGTGCATCACATTTTGTTTCTTTGGCTTATTATGTAACAAGTTACCAACATTAAGAAAATGTTCCCTTTTCATATAAGTAAAATGAAAAGTATTTTTCTTATGTGCCTTTCTTATAATGTCCATCCTTATTTTGGCAGTGTAGATGTCTTGAAATTTCTGTTTATATTTTTCAGTAAACCCAAAGTCTCTATCTGAAGGAAGATGGGTGTGTCCAGATATGAGGATAAATGCTCAGTGCTCTTTAGCCCCTTTTCTTTTATTATTTTAATTATTTTAAATATTGACACATTGTTTTTTATATTATCACATTGACGAGGCCTCTTGTATTCTTGTACCTTCAGGCAAATAAAGAATATGAATATGAATAATATTAACTTATGTCCATGGACAACAATTTTCCGGTTTTTATTTTGTCCACAACAATTATCCGTGAACACTGTGAGCTCTTCTACTTCAGGTTTGGTTAGAAACTGAGAAATTAAGGCTGAAAAAATGTTGACAGATATCTGTGCAGGCACACGAATTTAATAATTAAAAAAAATTAGAAGATTCCGATGGTACTTGTAATTTTTATTCATATTTATATGCCTTAAAATCCCGCAAGAACTAAATTTTTACAAACTTTTTCTTTGGGTCGAAAATCGAAAGTAATGATAGAAAACGGTGTAGGCATGCGTATTAAACAACTTTCTGAAAGAATTAGCACAGTCGGTTGGAATTTATAGATTTTATTAACGTTTATACAGCTAAATCTATAATCCATAGGAGCATCGATAAGCTGACGACAAATGTCCATTCTGCGTTGAGCGTGTTCAAGTGTCAATTCATGAGGTACAGATCTATAATTTTCATATGCTTTTCTAAGCATCTTAACGTGTCGATGTATTGTATACTTTGAAAAGCCAAGTTCTTCTGACAACCTACGAGTATTTTTTTGTGGATTTTCTTTCAATACGCTGCGTGTATTCTCAGTATTCCATACCTCAGCCTACATAAATTACATTTTTCATTTAGTTGCATTAATTTTTCACAGTTTCTTTTTCTTCTTATGTTCTTTCCATGGAGTAAGTATAGATAGAGCGCGCCTGGTCTACTGCGCAGGGTATCATCTCGGTCTAATATATACAGTCACGGGAGTTTAGACAATCAGTGAACTTCTTTATACGTAGGTATAATAGGATATTTCTACTTGTTGTGCTAGATAGAAAAAAATAATATATCTTATATATAAAAGTCAGTGTGGCTATGTATGTATGTATGTATGTATGTATGTATGTATGTATGTATGTATGTATGTATGTATGTACTCTATACAAATCTACACGCTTTGATCGATATTTGCCAAAGTTTGCACATTTAACTTTCATAACCAGGAGAAGAACATAGGCTATATTAAAGTTCTGCAAATGGACATTAAATTAATAAAGAAATAAGAAATAACATCAAACATTCATGTATAATATTAAAATGCAATTTTCTGCAGTCAATTGTTCTTTATTTGTCTGTTATATTCAACATCGACTTTCACGAGGCCATGGAAATTATATCACGAAATTAAATAACATTGTTGAGACACATCATGAGGGCTAAAACTAAACAATTCATGCAATAAATATCTTTGTGCGAGATCGTGCGTATTTGCTTGTTTTCCGCACAGAACCAATACGCGGTAAGTGTGAAATACCACATTCAGTATTCCCAACGTAACACACACAACAATTTCCCTCTTCTTACCGCTTAAGCGCGACATTCATTTTACTGCTTTAGGCTTTTAACATATTATTTTTAGAGACGTTTAACACAGTAATAATTATAAATTGGAAACTTACCACTGCAATTTCACCTAAATTGCAATGTTAATTATTGTTTTTAAATATTTTAAAAAATTAAGTAAAGTCTACCACTCCACGAAACTTATTGCATTCCTGATACAAGTAACATTAAGGCAGCCGTGAAAAAATCAACAAGATTCCAGATGCCGATGTTATTACTGCAATATGTTATATAAATAATATTGTTAAAATATTAAAATGAAAAATAAATCATTACATAACCTTACCGTTTGTTTTAAGTTCTCATTTATACAGTAGACTGGGGGGGAAAAAAGACAGACGTATATCACGGTCTGCTGGAGTATAGTAAACACAGAAAACATTTTATAGCAACAATGTTGGAGAAAGATATTTTTATTTTCCGAAGTTGCCGTCATTAAACAGAAACCAAGATGGAGATTTCATTGCAACTAATTAGAAATTCGTCTTTGAGGTATGTAATAAACGATCTTCGCACAAAATAATGTACGATACACGAGCGGTATGTTTGTTTTCATGTTCTCGGAAATTACGTTTCGCTTTTTCAACCTTTTCCTCGAACATGAAAACGTCAACATACCGCTCTTGTAACGTATATTACTATTACTCAGCCCAGGAACGTATTATCAATTTCTCAATGCAGTTGTACATAGTGAGCAGGCTGTGTTCTATCCAACTGAATTCTTGAATTCTTTCCACCCACATGGATTGCTACCACATAATTTAATACTTAATATTGAATCACCAATAGTGCTATTGTGAAATACTGACCCATCAAAATTATGCAATGAAACAAGAATTGGTGTGAAAAAACTCATTCAGAACGTAGTAATGGAAGTGACAATATTAACTGGCAAAACGGAAGAAGATGTTTTTATCCACGCATTTTTATGATACCCACTAAATGCATTTCGATTTTAACCAACTGCAATTTCAATGCCACTAGCATTTGTTATGGCCATATTAAAATTAAACTCAAGGACAGTCCCTCAAAGTTGCAGACATTAACTTAAAAACTTCGTGTTTTTCACAATCTCAACTATATTTTATACAAAGAAGTAGGAAAAAAAAAAGATTTTACACGCATCAAAAAGAAGTCCAGTGATACTTTTGTCATATTGCTAATGTAGTATGTGAATGTACGTAAGCCGACTGAAAATAACGCTGTCAGGTCAAATAGTAAAAATAAAAATTATATCATACGTCTCTCAAAATATTTTTGTTCATGTCCGAAAATGTGTTACTGCGAAATTCTAACTGTGTAATCACGTTGCCAATGTAGTATGTTATACGTTGTGGAAATATTCTCTTAATTTCTATAAAAAAAAAAAAACTGGTATATGTCTCTCAGAATATTAGTCTCTATGTTAAAAAGTTACTTATTGCGAGTTTATATTGTATCTGTATTCTGTGTATGAAATAAGAATTAATGTAGGCCTAATATGTGAGATATAGTTTCTCAAGTCATATTAAAAAATAGGCCTGCAGCAGTCAAGGGGTAAAAAATCTTCCAATATAAATTAAATGATATATGTATATATTGATTCTTTAGTACGACCGAAAAGTCTAACAACCAGTTAAAAAAAAAAAAAAAAAAAAAAAAAAAAAACTCGGGGCAACCCCGAGTGCTTTGAGCTAGTTTCCTATAAAAAATCTTTACGCGCCTTTGTCAGTCAACAGAAATCGGCTACGTTCGTCCCAAAGTCACGTGACTCGCCTGTGTTTCGATGTTGATACCCCTTAGCAGCCTTCTGGGCAGCTGTACGCGCTATATTCATCTAACTCTATGGTGCTTTCACAGAAACTGACAGAAAATCTATCGGGTAATAGAAGAACTTATTGAATGGTGGTGCTATCTGTTGAGGAATCATGACACTGTTTTCACAGACGGTATGGGAAATTTCTCTCCATATTTAAATACAAATACCTCAATTTGAACAAAAGTGTGACTTTTCTTATTGCTCCAAGCCCTTCATTTAAAAAGATGTTTAAAATACAAATTAGAGGAAATTCTTAACAAAATTATGTGTATAATGTGACTATAATTCGAGTTGTATTACTTCATTTGTCATATTTCCTTGAAAATTACTGGTTGGCACTTACAACGTACACAACACAGGATTTTAAATTGTCATTACTCAATTTGAATGTTATATTTGCATATTAGTTTTCTAATTGTTTG
Organism: Periplaneta americana; assembly: GCF_040183065.1. Taxonomy (NCBI): domain Eukaryota; kingdom Metazoa; phylum Arthropoda; class Insecta; order Blattodea; family Blattidae; genus Periplaneta; species Periplaneta americana. The sequence goes on along the minus strand of NC_091119.1, from coordinate 206,697,527 downwards.
TTGCAAATAATGCCATAAGTAATAATAATAATAATAATAATAATAATAATAATAATAATAATAATAATAATAATAATAATAATCTATAATACTAATAAATCTGTAGCCGGAATTTTTCTGGTAATTTTCGATTTTCCAAAAATAACTGGTCCTAACATATATAATTAACCACCCTGAAACCGAAAATCGCATTTTTGAAATTTTTGTTTGTGTGTCTGTCTGTATGTTTGTTACCTTTTCACGCGATAATGGCTGAACCGATTTATATGAAAATTGGAATATAAATTAAGTTCGTTGTAACTTAGATTTTAGGCTATATGGCATTCAAAATACTTTATTTAAAAGGGGGGTTATAAGGGGGCCTGAATTAAATAAATCGAAATATGTCGCTTATTATTGATTTTAGTGGAAAATGTTACGTAACAAAAGTTTCTTTAAAAATGATTTCCGATAAGTTTTATTCTTTACAAAATTTTGATAGGACTGATATTTAATGAGCTAAATGAGTTTTAAAATTAAAATAACGCCATTAAGACGGTGCAATCAATTAAGAACAAATGACTTCGTCTATATGGGGCCTTGGACAACAACAATAGAAAGCTATTAAACATAGTAGCCTACAGAGAATGTTTCTGTGTTTGTGTGAAGTAATATCAGAAGCTAAATTAACCGATTTGTATAATTAATTATTATTTCACCATTGGAAAGTGTAGTTTCTCTAGATGGACATAATGCTATAATGTTATTACAGTAACGTCTGAGTAAATCGACGACAGGTAAGATTAAAATAGCTTCTTATGCACAGAAAATTTGATAGGCTATTTTGTACATTCGTTTTCTGTATTTCTTAAGGGAAGAGGATGGTATTTTTTGGTGAAAAATGAGTAAATTTTCAAAAAACAATTTTTTCCCTTAAAATACTCTGTGATATGTGCAGAATACATTGTATAATATTTTGTGGGTATTTGTGCCCTTATCAGTTGTTGAGACGCCATTTTTAAACTTCCTGCGCTCAGGATTTTTAAATCACACCGCCCTTTTGTTTGTTGTTTCCGGAACTTCATTTTTTTTTTCAAAACCAAATTTTTCTTTAAAATACTCTGTGATGTGTGTGGAATACATTGTATAACATTGTGTGGGTATCTGTGCCCTTATTGGATGTTGAGACGCCATTTTCAAGTTCCTGCGCTCTGGATTATTAAATCACACCCCCTTTGATTGCTGTTTCTGGAACTTTACTTTTTTCGCTACATAGCCAGACAAAAATCGATATAATTTCTGAACTATTAAAGATATATATATGAAATTTAGAATACACATTCTCTAGACTACTAGGAAACTTTTCTCTGTGACGGAATTTCCCTAATTGATTTCATTTTAAAAATAAGTCTCTCTGTTTGCAAGAAAGAAAATAAAAAAAATGTTATTAAATTTTAATTGTTTATTTTACAAATGTAGGAACTAATATCAAATTTCTGTTACAGACAGTTTGTAGAGCGTGCTTTTACAAATAAATTGTAACATAGTGTTTAAATTTATCTTTAAAAATGGCTTAGATATATCGAGTTTAGTAAAATCCTGCATTGGGTACATTTTTTTTTTCAAATCTGCCTCCCAAATAATTTATTCAAAATATTTATATTTTGTTGAGTTGCTATAGCCATGAGCTCTCTACATACAAAAAATTAATATTTTACACCAAATAAGAAAAAAGTTTTAAAAATTACTATCCTCTCCCCTTAAAGTAATATTTATGTACACTCATTTTAATCTCAGAGAATTAACGAACAACGAGAGTGTATTGATTTAGTATGCAGTAATAGTACGTTAGCTTAGCAATCCATTATTTTATAATTCAAATTTTAACTATACTCAATTGAATCGTGTTAAAATACATAAAATATATATGCAATAAATGCAATGCAAAAAAAATGGGTAATGAGCGAAGCAGATTATCTTGCGCTGTTGTAAAAGTTGTTCCCTGGATCAAACGTCCTATTTTAATTATGTAATTACTTTATATTTATTTCTAACAGGTGCAGCGGAGCGCACGGGTACGGCTAGTAGTAATAATAATAATAATAATAATAATAATAATAATAATTGATTGCGGTGAATTAAAAGAATGCTCAAGACAGTTGAAATTAAGCACTACTGCACGGTTGCGAAAAGTGAACTTTGGCGAAGAAGAATGTTCGCTTCTTTTCAGATGTCATAGAACGCGTATTGAGGATTGATCTACAGTACACTTACAGTACTTGAGGGCTACATACCTGAGTCTGCCACGTTCTGTAGTCCTACACAGAAGACAGCTACTAACACGAGAATCCTGATGCTTGTCGTCATTGTGAAACGGAAGTATTGTTGTGACAACGAGGAGCGCCTGTAGGCCTATATATACCTGCCTAAGATTAATTAATTGGCCATACTAGTCAGGAAACATGCTCAATTGAGCAGAACAAAGACAAAGCAAGTGACAAATTGACGTCAGAGGTAAACCGGGTCCTTATATAACCTGCAGGAAAATGTTGAGGAAAATGTCTTTAGCAAGTTATCAATTTTATTATGACGCACTATCCCATAATTGTTTAATTTCTCCATGCATACTATATATGTAATACAATCCATTATACCTTTGCGGGCCTAAAATAACTTTTGTGCGAGATCGTGCGTATTTGCTTGCTTTCCGCATAAAACCAATACGCGGTAAGTGTGAAATACCACATTCAGTATTCCCAACGTAACACACATAACAATTTCCCTCTTCTTACTGCTTAAGCGCCATATTCATTTTACTGCTTTAGGCTTTTAACATATTATTTTTAGAGACGTTTAACATAGTAATAATTATAAATTGGAAACTTACCACTGCAATTTCACCTAAATTGCAATGTTAATTATTGTTTTTAAATATTTGCAAAAATTAAGTAAACTCTACAACACCACAAAGGTTACTGCATTTGTAATGCAAGTAACATTAAGGAAGCCGTGAAAAAATCAACAAACTTGCCGATGTTATTACTGCAATATGTTATATAAATAATATTGTTAAAATATTAAAATTAAAAATAAATCATTACATAACCTTACCGTTTGTTTTAAGTTCGCATTTATAGACTGGGGGGAAAAAAAGACAGACGTATATCACGGCCTGCTGGAGTATAGTAAACACAGAAAACATTTTATAGGAACAATGTTGAAGATAGATATATTTGTTTTCCATAGTTGCCGTCATTGAACAGAAACCAACATGGAGATTTCATTGCAACTAATTATAAATTCGTCTTTGAGGTATGTAATAAACGATCTTCGCACAAAATAATGTACGATGCACGAGCGGTATGTTTGTTTTCATGTTCTCGGAAATTAAAAAAGCTCAACTACGTTTCGCTTTTTCAATCTTTTCCTCGAACATGAAAACATCAACATACCGCTCTTGTAACGCATATTACTATTATAGGCCCTAGGGCCAAAAAAATATGTTGTTTGTTTATTTATACTTTTATTTATTTAATTGGCAACAATTTATCTTCAGCTTGTTTGGCTTTGACAACTTCAGAAAGAATTTCGGTTTCAACAGATCCCGACATCATTTCCAGTATACAGAACATTGCTTATTAACAATGCCCGGATAGTTACGTACTAAAGATCAGTAAAATATGTACATATATATGTACTTAGAAGTCTTGAAATATGTAATAAAGCCATTAAAAAAAAAACAAAAAATATGTAACATCATAATATCAGAATTTCCTATATTTTCTTGAAATATATTGCTGTCTCAACACATACCCTATTATGGATCCAATACTACAATTAGGTACAGGGACATCATTTTATTTTTACTATCATTTTTAATATTAACCTGGCTATACCTTTGGATCAACGCCGTTTGCTACTCCCTTCCACGACTGGAGTTCGATGATACTGGCGTAATATAGAAACAAATCACTTTACTAGGTATAGGAGGGAAGAAAAGTAGTTCATCCATTTACGTAAACTACAAAATATCGTGCTTTTGAGTTTGATCATTTTCATTAGGTTTTTGTTTAATCAAAATACAGTACAGTATTAACAATGAGTGTTTTTACTCACGAACTGAGCTATTCATTCGGACGTATTCATTATGCAGTGTATATTATACTGTCTACAGCACATTAGCGTACAATATAGAGAATGAAGTTAAATTGAAAAATAATCATAATATGGATATTTAAACACATTTTTGAAAATGGTGGCCATTCATTTCGATACAGGCATCAGTTCTAATGTGCATATCATCGCAATATAGACTATTGTACCTAATCTCAATTAACCAGTTTCGTCCTTCGTAACTAGTAACTCGTGTTGAAATAATTCTGTACCTACTCTATAAAAGGGTACCTTACGTACTGTAAATTTAATCTTCACTTGTGCCCGATCCGAAAAGATAAAATTACTCAGACATACTATCTACTGTCCGTCCAAGTGGTTATGCCGTAGGGTCGTAGAAAGGGAGGAAATCACGTGACAGTTAATTACTTAACGAGGCCCTTTTATTTAAATTGTTTTAAACAGCTGTATAATATTACGTAGATGTCCAATTCCTAACAGAAATTAATGTTCTCAGAAAAGAGCTAAGACAGCCCAGCCACTAGCTGGCAAATAAAAGCAGGTGGGGGAAACCGGGATACGACGTAGGCAAATGTACGACAGTACCTGTGCGAAAATGATTCAAAGTTGAAAGCTCTTTCGTCACTGGAAAACGCGAACATATTTTTGGAACGTACTGTTACTATGACCGTAAGGCTACTATGACTGTATATGCGGTCTTGGATCTGTGTGCAGGACGGTTGAACTTCATTAATAGAAGGGGTGGGAGTGAAGTACATTAAAAAACTCAGGTACAATAAAAATTGAAGTAAAAATAAAATGATGTCCCTGTATAATAATCTGGAGATGTATGTAAATAACTCAAAAATTGAATATTACATATTGCTGTTAATTTTCCAAATTACGATCCCCATAAAATAAGGAACAAACATGTGTTTCAAATTGTCAAGTAGAAAACTTCTCCTTTTATCGCGTAACATGGCTTTGTACTCACTAAATCATTGTTGAACTTCACATGAAGTAATGGGTGCTCATTGAAACTTGCACAAATCTCAATTTCAAAGACTTCAGTACTACCTTCACTTAGCACTGACTGTTTTGAATCCTGGGTTTTTCTTCAAACTGGAATAGAGCTTATCATTCACTGCAGCTACAACCGGCCCTTGTAGACTTTCCAGAGAAGTGACTACAGAATGAATAACATCAAGGCTGTCTGAGACTTTGAAAGAAGATGTCGCCAAAGATTTAATGGCAATGCATGAATACGAAAAATTGCACTGGATGTGGGCAATATAATTTTTAAGAACGAAGACATTGCTGTGTTTCACCCATCCGGACACAGAAGTCTCATTGAATCATTAAAAAATTAAGCAATATTTTGATGATTGCATTTTAGTAACACCTCACAGACTTACTGGCTTCATTATCTTTCAACACGCCCACTGTAACATTTCCAATATGCCTTCCCTGTACATCAGTTGTCTCGTCAATTGAGGCCCAAATGGGATCATCAGCACCAATTTCCAAACGAATAGAGTTGATTGTTTCCGTATATAAATCAGTCAAATTCCACTGCATTGAATTAAATAATACATGTACATAAGTCAGGTACATAGTTCTTTCTGATTGTAGATTCATCTGGCACAGTTTCACGTGTGTATTTCTCAAGAAACTCTCACAGCACTGGATTTTTTAAATTTCCAAATAGGGATATAAACACAAACCATAGCATGCAAACTGAGATTCCTGAGCTCCTGGGTGTTTCTGAGCTTGAGGTTCAGTGAGTAACAACGTTTTTTGAGATGTCTTCGAAGCAAGGGTCCGATGTCGTGATGGGGATAAGTGTTACAGGACTTGAAAACGTTGAGAACAGGGCACATTCTTCTCACAAACCAGGCAAAAAATATCTTTCTATCTGGGTTTTCTCCTTCAGCATCTTTTAGTGCAATATTTATCTTGAATTAAAGAAAAATTTAAATGCTGAGGACACACAACACAAAGTTATTGTTCACTCTACACACGCCGCCTAACTGCGACTAACTGACGCTTCACTCGATGACATGGCATGGCTTAGACATGCAGCACACACAGTGTTCAATTTTCTTAATCTAACTGGACAAAATTCATTTTTCGACTTGTTGATGTCACTATATATTTTTATGAATACGTGTCCCTGAATGTACGAAGGATTTTATGAAGACACTACACGGCATTTCTCGTGAATATTTATTTGTTTTACAGCAGCGTAAACATTGCTATCTGCAGAGGGTTGAAACCACACTCCTCAGTCGCAATAGAGAGCGCTTCGTTTAAGGTCGCATTAAGGAGTGATAAATTGTGTTTTGTTTTCTTATTCCATATGGAATTTATAAATCGAGGTATGTGCTTCAGCATACTATGTAATTTAGCTAAATTACTAAAATAGAGTCCACAATACGGCTTGTATTTGATATGAAGGACATTTATATATTTTTCTCCAAAAACTCTGACTTAAGTTACAAAATGCTAACTGCTGTGTGCTGTCAAGCTTTTGTCATCCAGTCTGCTATCAAAAAATCTGAAAGTTAGAATTTATAAAACAGTTTTATTACCGGTTGTTCTCACTTTGAGAGAGGAACATAGGTTAAGGGTGTTTGAGAATAAGGTGCTTAGGAAAATATTTGGAGCTAAGAGGGATGAAGTTACAGGAGAATGGAGAAAGTTACACAACGCAGAACTGCACGCATTGTATTCTTCACCTGACATAATTAGGAACATTAAATCCAGACGTTTGAGATGGGCAGGGCATGTAGCACGTATGGGCGAATGAGAAATGCATATAGAGTGTTAGTTGGGAGACCGGAGGGAAAAAGACCTTTGGGGAGGCCGAGACGTAGATGGGAAGATAATATTAAAATGGATTTGAGGGAGGTGGGATATGATGATAGAGACTGGATTAATCTTGCTCAGGATAGGGACCAATGGCGGACTTATGTGAGGGCACAATGAACCTGCGGGTTCCTTAAAAGCCAGTAAGTAAGTAAGGAAGTAAATATGTAAGTAAGATTTGACATAAATGTGGATACATTTCAACAATTCATAACATATACCATTAATTAAACAGGATAAGGTAAGCCTACATATTTTATAACAATTTTTTTTTATATATTCATTTGCATTGATAGTTACTAATTTTGTTTAATTGAACCCCTACAAGAGAGAATTTTTCTTGTGTAAAAGTATGTACTCAGAGTGTTGTTACACTAATCGAATACGCTACCTGTAAGTTCTGCATAAATTTTCATGAAAATATGTTAGATAGGAGAAATGTTATTAATTTTGTTTAAATTCATCCTCTAGAAATGGGTAGTTCTCCTTAGGCAAATGTAATAAAAGTTTGTACACAAATAAAATATGCTACCTTAAATTTCTGCATAAAGTTTTATAAAATATGTTAGATAGAAAAGAAAATAATAATTTTGTGTAAATTCATTCCCTATAAAGGGGTAGTTTACCTTACACAAACGTAATCAGAGTTTGAATAATTTCGAAGGAAAATTGTTCCGGGCCGGGCATCGAACCCGGGACCTTTGGTTTAACGTACCAACGCTCTACCAACTGAGCTACCCGAGAACTCTACCAGACATTACCGATCAGTTGGTAGAGCGTTGGTACGTTAAACCAAAGGTCCCGGGTTCGATGCCCGGCCCCGGAACAATTATTCCCTCGAAATTATTCAAATCAACTTTACAGGGAGTTATACCTGAAAGCTTGATTTGCATAATACACGTCACTGTTCGTTAACAGAAAACCACAATTTAAGTCACACGGAGTTAACGTGCACTCGAAGTTGGTTGCTTGACGGTTGTCAGCCCAGTTTGAGGTCTGTGGATATAGAGGGAAAAATTGGATCCATGTCTGGTAGAGTTCTCGGGTAGCTCAGTTGGTAGAGCGTTGGTACGTTTAACCAAAGGTCCCGGGTTCGATGCCCGGCCCCGGAACAATTTTTCCCTCGAAATTTTTCAAATCAACTTTACAGGGAGTTATACCTGCAAGCTTGATTTGCATAATTCACGTCACTGTTCGTTAACAGAAAACCACAATTTAAGTCACACAGAGTTAGTGTGCACTCAATGTTGGTTGCTTGACGGTTGTCAGCCCACTTTGAGGTCTGTGGATATAGAGGGAAAAATTGGATCGGTGTCGGGTAGAGTTCTCGGGTAGCTCAGTTGGTAGAGCGTTCGTACGTTAAACCAAAGGTCCCGGGTTCGATACCCGGCACCGGAACAATTTTTCCCTCGAAATTATTCAAATCAACTTTACAGAGAATTATACCTGAAAGCTTTATTTGTGTAATCAGAGTTTGTCCTGAAATCAAATACGTTACAATGAAGTTCTGGATAAAGTTTCATGAAAATCTGTTCAAAAGGAGAGAAGTTATTAATTTTGTCCAGCTAGATTAAGAAAGTTGCACAGTGTGCGCGGTGACAAATTGCGCATTACGCGACCGACGGACACGCAGTGGCAAGGTGAGCATCACGTGACCGACGGTCGGACAGTGAGATTCAAGACAGGTGACCTTTTTGACCGTGTCATGCAAGGGCATACACTTCCAGGATATTTTATGAATTTCAATAAAATTGCAACTAAGCATGGAAATGTTAATAAATATGTAAAAATACCTACGTATGAGTAAAATATGTGAGAATATGTAGGCCTACTTATAAGCAAAATATGTAAATATATGGACATTAAAGTTTACGTTTTTAGACTCTAATTGGCATGAAACTCCAACATATCACAAATGTCGCATCTTAATGTTAATAGAAAAAAAACTGTAATTATATAATTATCCGAGCCCTGCTAATTAAATTTAGAGACTGGTAACTTAGCAACAAGGAAATAAAAGCATCATGCATGGCCTTCCTCCACGAATAATTTTTATACTGCGCACTATTTTTTTTCTAATATACACAATTCCTAGCAAAGTGTCACATGCGGTGAGAATTTTTTTATTTTTAGCTCCGTACCAGGATGTAGATACATCAACGTTTCGCAACATGAATAAATGAATTAATTTGGGAATGGATGGAGGAACATTTAAAAGATACGCGAAAACTCATCCTTGTAAGGCAATTTGTAGCTCAGACGAAAAGTCTATGTGAGCTGCAAGCCTGTTGGCCATTTGTCTTACTCCTATTTTCGCCATTCTATATGAAGGAACATAAAGAATTTGTAGGGGAAAGTAAAAAATGGACAACCTAATAGCTAACACATAAGGAGGGCAAGGAACACAAAAGAACACAGCAGGGCAGGTATGCTATAAGTCAGGGCAGCCAGTGGAGAGAGGGACGCCGCAGTCCTCGCAAGAGAAGGGATCCGAGCACTTGTTCTGTGCGAATGGTAACAGAGTAAACTCACCATAGAGTATCGAAGGCAAATGTCAGGTAATATATGGCGAATCCTCAGTCTCATCTCGCCAATAACACCTTGCTATAACCAATCCGATCGAAGTTAAATAATCAAGTAGTTGATACTTACTTACTGGCTTTTAAAGAACTCGGAGGTTCATTGCCGCCCTCACATAAGCCCGCCCTCGATCCCTATCCTGACCAAGATTAATCCAGTCCCTACTATCATATCCCACCTGAAGTCCATTTTAATATTATCCTTCCATCTACGTCTCGGCCTCCCCTAAGGTCTTTTTACATCAGGTCTCTCAACTAACACTCTTTATGCATTTCTGGATTCGCCAATACGTGCTACATGCCCTGCCCATCTCAAACGTCTGGATTTAATGTTCCTAATTATGTCAGGTGAAGAATACAATGCGTGCAGTTCTGTGTTGTGTAACTTTCTCCATTCTCCTGTAACTTCATCCCTCTTAGCCTCAAATATTCTTGTAAACACATTATTCTCGAACACCCTTAACCTCTGTTCCTCTCTCAAAGTGAGAGTCCAAATTTCACAAGCATACAGAACAATCGGTAATATAACTGTTTTATAAATTGTAACTTTCAGTTTTGTTTTTTTTAAAGACACTCTATGACAAAGCTTCTGAACAGAATAATAGCAGGCATTTGATATTGTCGTTACATAATAAACTAAAAAAGAACATGGTTACAATGAAGTACACTCAGGATTGTGTCATTACGCATAGAATATTGTTTTCCTATCTACATAATTATAGGCAATCATTTAGATTGTGCAAAATATGAAGAAAATTATATAATTAATATTTGTTTAATAATGCGTTATAAGAAAGATAATACAAATAACTTATTTATCTAAATATCATGATTTATAGCCCATCCAGATCTCTTCAAGGAAGAACTGGCTCTCGGGGTACGTGTGCGGAAAGCAATTGGACAGGTGCGCGAGGATGAGTGGTCGTGTTTTACTGACAAGGGAAGGGTTTCGGCTCGAACAGGAATTTTTGGTTAAAAATTTGTACAGGGGCTTACCTCACAATGATGATGAAGACCGTAAAAGCATTCATTTGTCTAACTCTCCGTTTGGTTGGTATTGGTCAATACACTTCTTTAAAAATGTACATGAGGATTCTCTATAAAATGCATGAAACAGCATGGAGCAGAGCGATAAGCACAACACGCAGAAGCAACACCTGAACAATCTACTGAACCACACTCCAGTGCTGAACAATCAAATGCTACCTGAATTACATTTTTGAACTCCGAGACTTGTTCACGATTCACGTAACCAGCTGACTGCCAGGAATACTGAAGCATAGGGCGGTACACTGGAGCAGACAACTGGTTATGAACAACAGAGTGCATTTTCATTATAAATACTCGATTCCCAAGTTAAGTTCTGGATTCTCAGCAAGAGACCTTATGCAATCTGTTATCCTCCGAGCATATATTTTGTATTGTCTAAGGAAATAGATATTCAGAGGCTGGAAATATTTAGTTTTTTTTAGGTGGAATGATCATGCATTCCATATCTTAGTCTTGGAATGATTAATTTATTAAGGTCGTGTCCTTGTGCCCATTCAATGACTCACACAACAGTATATACTTTTGATTAGCTGCAATATTTTCAGACAGAATGTTGGAGAAAAATGTTCTTAAATGGGCTTTAGACATTTTATCACTCGCACTAGCTTCTAGGCTAGGCTAGGCTAGGCTTACGGGTAAGCTGTCCCATCCCCTTAACTTGTGCAGTGCTCTTCCCACCCTTCAACTTGTACAGTGCTCTAACAGACAAACCACACATTACACAAACGAATGCTTTTGGGAGCTTTACAGAGATGTAAAGATGGGCCTGTAAAGAAATTTTGGATACGAAATTCCTGTTCGAGCCGAAACCCTTCCCTTGTGAGTGAAGCGGCTTTCATCTATAGTTTGAAATAAATGCATCTCAAATAACAATTGCCAGTTTAATAATAATAATAATAATAACAATAATAATAATAATAATTATAATTATTATTTATTTATTTAATCTGGCAGAGCTAAGGCCAGTAGGCCTTCTCTTCCGCCCAGCCAGACTCTAATTCTAATTAAATACAATTGGTTACATAGTTATTACGTTAATATCTAGATCATAAAACAACATGAAAGTAAATAATGAAAATTTGATAACTAATGTTAGTGTGACAATAATAAACACTGGTAAGAAATAGTTATAATAATAATGATAATAATAATGGTAATAATAATAGTAATAATAATAATAGTAATAATAATAATAATAATAATGGGTTATTTAGATATTTATCTGTGATATATATAACCATTAAACATTGAGAAACCTGAAACAGCTATTATTGTTAACAATAATTGTTAGAAAAATATTTCGTTAGGGTATTCTTAAATTGGTTTGATGTCTGACAGTCCATGACATTACTCGGTAGGGAATTCCAAAGTCGAGGAACAGCCACAGTGAAAGAAGATGAATATGAGGATGTTCGGTGGGAGGGAATGGATAATATTGAGGAGTGTTGTGATCGTGTGTCTAGGTTATGATGGGTGGATAAATTTTGAAAACGAGACGCAAGATAGACAGGAGTGGAGAAATGCAATATGTGAAAGAGAAGGGAAAGACAGTGGATTTTCCTACGATCTTCTAGACTGAGCCAGGACAACATTTCGAGGGATAGTGTTACGTGATCAGCCTCAAGAATTCCTCTAAACATTTATTTAGTAAGCCTAGTAGTGCTATGCCTGAAGAACACATGATCTTGCATGTACCAAAATAAACAAAATAAGGTTAGTTTAATTCACAGATTACAATATACTTAACATATAAAGACCATTCAACTTGACTACTATAAATTCCATGAAATGACACTACATGTGTGTCAGTGCTATGGGAAGTGAAATATCTGGACATACAGACCTAAAAATAGGGAATAAAACCACCGGTACAGTAAAAAAATGCCAGCACGACAAGATTACAGCACGTCGGCATCTCTAATAGCTAACATCAGTCGCCAGACTTGCTGAACATTATTAGCATTGCAACTATTAATAATAATTAAATAGTACCGTAACATGAGTAACGGTTAGGATGTGTGACCGCGGAACGAGCGGACCCGGGTTAAAATCCTGTTTAGGAAAGCTATTTAGAGGCGATTTATTTCCGGGGTTTTCTCTCAAGCCAGTAAGAGCAAATGCTGGGTAACTTGCGGCGTTGGACTCTGGACTCATTTGGTTGGCATTACCACCTTCATCACACTCAGACGCTAGATAGCCATAGCAGTAGATAAAGCGTCGTAGAGTAATGAATTATACAATTACAAATTAATATAGAGTATTCTCATTTCTGTTATTGTAATTCTTACAGATTCATTTCTCTAACATAAATTTAAAAGAACTAAGGAAGAGACTAGTGAAGTGCTTTATGTGGAGTGTGGTATTGTATGGGACAGAAAATGAACATTGCAACGAAGTGAATAGAAGCAAATAGAATCATTTGAAATGTGGATATGGAGAAAAATGAAACGTGTGAAGTGGACAGACAGAATAAGAAACGGACCTGTGTTGGAAAGAGTGGGTGAAGAAAGAATTATGCTGAAACTGATCAGAAAGAGAAAAAGGAAATGGCTGGGTCGCTGGCTGTGGAGAAACTGCCTACAGAAGGATGCACTGGAAGGAATGATGAACGGGAGAAGAGTTCGGGGCAGAAGAAGATATCAGATGATAGACGACATTAAGATATTTGGATCATGTGAGGAAACGAAAAGGAAGACAGAAAATAGGAAAGATTGGAGAATTCTGGGTTTGCAGTGAAAGACCTGCCCTTGGGCAGAACACTTATGTATGTACTGTGCTTTAAGGTGCTAGTATATGGTCTGAGATGAAGCTCACAGAACTCTCTCTGTCTCTTTCTTAGAAGTTCTTCGTAATTTTCTAGAGTTAAATGTTGCAACCGTTTCCTATTTCAATTCTGAAACTCTGGCAACCTATATGAAATTCAAATTATATCGTAACCAAGATACCTTGTTTAGTTTATTTTTACGGTACCTAAACTTCCGTGAATCCTTAAGAACTTTTGTGACAATTATCACAAAATTTGAAATGTTATTATTTTAGAATTAACATATTTAATGAAGTTCAGACAGATAATTTACAAGGTAATTACAAAACCTTTGCCTTAACATAAATGAGCTAAATATTTCTTGGCATGGATGTTGTCACTTATGCAGGTTACATCATTGCACCTTACTTAGGAGTCTATTCCACGTTGTATTTCTTCCGAAGTGCCACTCTCCGGTCATCGCAAGTTGGGCCTGGAACAAAGAATATTTAGCAGTAATAAAACAGTGACCAATACGCGTTGCTTCAATACAAATGTAAGGTGATAGCAGTTTTTATAAAGAGCGTAATTAATGTTCTTTCCATTAGTGTCTGGATGACATTTCTAGTTGTTTTAAGAGGAACAAGTGAGAAGCTTCACATCTTACGTTGCCATAGAGACAGACTCCTTACGTCAAAGAGTAAGACTAACAGCTGATAGGTATATAAATGAAAGTTTGGCTGATCATGTTGTGCCATTTGGCCAATTTGTAGGCGATAATTTTGTTTTAATGCATGATAATGCACGGCCGCATATTGCCCATGTGGTCGGAGATTATCTCCAAGAAGTGGGAATCCATGTTCTTCCATGGCCAGCAAGGAGTCCAGACATGAACCCAATTGAACACGTGTGGAACATGCTGGGACGGCGTGTTAAGAATAGACGACCGAGACCAGAATCGTTACAAGAGTTGAGGCGAGCACTTGGCGAAGAATGGGAACTTATTCCTCAAGAAGACATTGCTAACCAAATTGAGAGCATGCCAAGAATTATGGATGCAGTTATTCAAGCCAGAGGGGGTAATACCCGTTACTAAAAACAGTTTTTAATGGTTAAGGCACCATAAAATGAAAAAACAGTTAGACCAAACAATGCCATAGTTATACGCCCTTTGTAATTTTTTGTAAATTTTCTCATCAGAGATTTTTTTTTTTCAAATGTTGTCGTATAAGGTGCTAAATGAAACATTATTTTGTTTAAATGAGTTTTGTTTCATTTTGAAATAATTGGCAACAAAACACAAGCAAATATAGAAGTGTCCGGTTTTTTTGTCCCTGAGTGTATTATTTTAATAGAATTTTACTCAACAGATGAGGAAATGTAAGAATAAGTAGTTTAACCCTTTGAGGCACCAGAACAAGTTTGAGGTGGATATTGGTCAAATGAAATAGAATATATAAAATGGAAATGAAATTTGCAAACAATTCTTATTTTCATAAATTTGCGTACAAATTAGGAGGTGGCTTTATTTGAAGCCACTGTGGCACAACTTCACGACATTAAAACAATTCAGACTTTTACCTAGAAAAAATACCAGAAATATATACTTGTGGTAAAGAATGACTCAAATGTCTCAAAGGTTTAATGGTTTTAAACATCTTTAAATGCTTACGCGCATTTTAATTTTCTATATCTTCGCCACTCCTCTGGCTCTAGGCGTGTTAATAACATGGGGAATTAAATGTTGCAAATGATTACTGGAAAGAAAGCTATGTGACTTCGTACCGTCGTCAATAGCAACCAACATTATCACGGCAAAGTCCATTAATTACTTTCCTAAGAACAAGCTAATAACGTCATACTTATGGCAGTGGGAGTGGAAAATTAGTTGTAGTAGCTGAGACTGCTTACAGAATGAATGGGACACAAAATTGGCTGTAACTACAAAACGAGGCGAAATTGGACGTGCGTGCATATGAACCAGTTTTGCTTTCACTGGATGAAATGTGTCCAAAATATTAGGTTGTATTCCATATATTAAACCCATGTTCTTCATATCGCAACAATACAATTTTAGAACCCTACATTAAGCTTATTTAAAGCATATTATGTTGGAAGCAATATTAAGGCTGACAAATTTATCGGCAGAACCGAAAGTTCCGCCACACTGTTTAAGTACCCATAAACTGCATCAGGACAATTTTTGACGCAATTCTGCAACAACGCAGTACAGTTGGTAACATTTATGTTATAAAGTGGAATGAGGTTATTGTAGTTCTTGGAAAACATTACGAGATTGCTTAGAGAGATTTATTTTACCTTTGTGGCAATATTTCCCTACTTGTCTAAAGTTATGCATCATCTATGGGAGTGAGACTTCTCATGTAATTTATGCCTAAAACTGCTAAGAACACAGAAACATCAAGTGCTCGTAATGCATCTATATTTAATTTCCTAAGTTTACATTGTTTACATTACAATTTCCCTCTAATTGCGTTGATTCTTGCTCAAACAAGTAAGTTACTCTTGAACACAAGATCACATGTGTAGGAGTTAAATGAATCAACATTTTAATTTAACTGTGGATGTGAAAATAGTTCTGATACATGAATGTACATGAGGTCCGTCGCGGTGGCTCTGCCCATCCAAGCGGTCCGTGGTACGATTCCCGGTGCAGAAATGAAAGAAATTTATTTTCCCTCTATGGGAATGGGTGGTTGTCCTAAGTCTTGTGATGTTTCTGCGGTGGCCCTGCGTTGACCCACATCCAGGGGAGTCCGCGTTGTGTAGATATCCAATGTGGATTCAGAGACAATACCCTCCCTCCCCTCCGCCACAATGGTTTATAAGTCAGTACTACAGGGAAAATTAAAACCGATAAAGAGAGAAAGAACAATCCAATCATCATAGTTGATACAGAAAAACTCGTTTCCGATGTTGTATCTTTGTCTGCTGCGTCCTAAACTATAGTGCAATATTTTGACAGCGTAATTATATTAATGATATTTATGGTTTGGGCTACAAATTCATACATTAATTGAAAGACCAGCCTCATGGTCTAGTGGATATAGTTCATTAGGTCCCGGGTTCAATTCCCGGTTAGAGCACAGGAATTTTTCCTTAAAGGGGTTTATTCCTGTGTTCGTCCATGGTCTGCAATTTAGGTTAAGTTTAGATTTAAGACCTCTCCTGGCACCACATTATCATAATCATCCTAACACATCATCGGGGTAATGTAACTCCGCCTTCCAGGTTACAACTAAGCCACGGCCAGGAGAGAAGACTAGAAATGTCGAAAAGACAACCTGGTGGCATTAAAAAAACATTAATTGAAATGTCCTTACGATCCTCTCGTATTCTTAAATTCAATGAAAAGTCATAGTCAGCGTGAAAAAGTAAAATTATTTGAACATAATATGAAATTACGCTTACCAGATGTCCCGTATTGTAAGAGATGTCACGTATTTGAGACCAGAAAAACTTGTCCTGTATGAATTAAATACGGGACACAAAATCCCGTATTGACGGATATTTCATAGGTAGCCAACGATTATTATTATTATTATTATTATTATTATTATTATTGTCTTTATCATTATTATTATTATTATTATTATTATTATTATTATTATTATTGCCATTATCATTATTATTATAAGTATTATTATTATTATTATTATTATTGCCATTATCATTATTATTATTATTATTATTATTATTATTATTATTATTATTATTATTATTATTCAGCTAAACTAGAAAATATCCAAAGAAAATTAATTTTTCTTTGTGCGTTCAGATTTGTACCTAACTCCTCTTCTTTAAATTACGAACTAGCTAGTAAATATTTTAACTGTACCAGTCTGTAATCGAGACGTCAGGATATTGATTACACTTTCTTTAATAATGCTAGTAATAGTGTCATTGATTGTGATTCTTTTATACATAACACCTACCTTAGAATTCCCGTGAAAGGTCTTCGTGGGCAAAGAATTTTCTTCACTAAATTATTTAAATCCCTTTCTCCAGTAGCCAGGTGTATTAAAAGTGCTAATTTGCAAGATCTGATTTGATTTTACTTATGCATGATATATCCTTACTTGTTATTTAATATATTTTATTATTTGTTAGATATTGCCATTTATTTTGTTGCATTTGGTGAATGATACTGCCATTACTTTATTTTTCCATTAACACTTATATCTAGGTAATTGTCATTGTCTCAATGTAACACGTGCTGTGCTGATCATACTAATTGTACTGTTCCTTTAGTTGTGAGATTATATTCATATGTATTAATTCTTTTTTTCTTTTTAGTTAATACTGTATACTAGATGTATTTTCCTGTTTGTGATTATGTATTCAGTCTCATTTTTTATTATATAAATAATTTTTATTATTGTTATTTTAAAGTTAATACTGATTGTGTATATGTATTCAATCTATCTTTTTTACTTAATTATGTTTATTATTATTTTTAAGATAATATTTGTATACCGGTATGCATTTTTCTGTATGTGATTTGATCCTGGTTGAGTGGAAGAGAAGGCCTGATGGCCTTAACTCTGCCAGGGAAAATAAAACTATTATTATTATTAATCATTTGTTCTGTTTAGTTTGGTTTTTTATTTTGTGCTGATGTTTTGCACATTAATATTCGAAATAAATAAATAAATGAAAGAAATAAATTATTATTATTATTATTATTATTATTATTATTATTATTATTATTTTATTGTTATTACTGTCATTTTATTTTTACTTTTTTCATTGTCTCTACTCTTGGTACGGATATGGTATTACATAATTATGATAAACATTTTATTAACATAAGTGTCTTTAGAAACGTAATAACGAATAAGGAGCTAAATTTAAACCTTGACTGCCTTCTGTTTCAGTTGAAATTAATTACATTCCCAAGCAATAGCTGTGCATGTTTATTGATTGGTACATTAATTCTTCTTGATTGGGTGTAGTATGTGTGTGTGAAGACGCCGAAAGTGTTTCAAACCAAAATGACTGATTCTTCTTACCATAAAATAAAGAGAGCGTGTTTATTGCAGTTAGGAAAAATAGAACGTCATTAGTAGTTTGTATAAATACAAGCTTTGCAGTTACCTCTTCGCAATCTGTACCATAAATGTGCTTCTAAATGTTATTAATACAAATGAACTATTTTTTAATGATTTATTTTGCTAATAATTGTGATACAAAGCAATATAAACAGATAAAACTTTAGCTCACCCCTGGAAGAGTAGAACTCGTGCTCAGGGGTGGATTCCTGAATTCAAATTAAGAAGTATACTGTATAATACACTTTGTCTTATGTCAACTATACAATAAGAATATATAAATTTAAATTTACAATTTTTCATTAATTACAAAATCTATACATAACTTTTTAAATTTAATGCTAGAACTGTTAGAATTGGCAAGATTAGGATATTTAAATATAAATTTCTTATATATTCTTAGGTCTAAATTACTATTATGATTAAATACTGTAACAGTGTTGCATTTTGGTTCAAACAATCTTAAAGAATTCATACCCCTTTGTTTCACAACTATAGAGAATACAATTCAAAATTATTTCGATTTTTATGTATGGATTTTATTAATACAATAATAATAAATTTGTCTTATTTTAAGAACATTAAAGTCAATAAACAATTTTTGATGTGGTTTATGAAAACATCATTTAACTATTTTCTTCTGTAATAAAAATTCCATACATGATTACCGATTGAAATAAAGTTAACTATATTGTGCGTAATAAACTTATTGATAAGCATTTCCTCAATAAAACAAAATAATATATTCCACATAATTTATTACAAAGGTAATTAATGTGTTGGTTCCAATTTTAAATGACTGTAGAAAATTATGCCTAAATACTTAACTTCAGAGGACTCTTTAATAATCGGACATTTACACTGCATAAGGTAACAATCAGAATTATGTAATTT
The DNA here is from genome assembly GCF_040183065.1 of Periplaneta americana. Lineage (NCBI taxonomy): Eukaryota > Metazoa > Arthropoda > Insecta > Blattodea > Blattidae > Periplaneta > Periplaneta americana. The sequence continues at coordinate 206,678,229 of NC_091119.1, read as the reverse complement.
AACACTTAATATAGATGTAGGAGGTCTGTTACATTTTTCAGATCATGAGAATGAAATAATTAGGGTTTTATTTTCGTTGATAGAAAGATAATTTATATCAAACCATTTTTTATTAATTTAAGTCCATTATTTGAATTATTATATGCATCATAACAGGTTTTTCCACCAAAAAGTAAAACTGTGTCATCTGCATAAGAATAATGAACACCATTGTATTGTTGTAAGTCAATTTTTAATAAGTCATTAATATATTATATTAAAAATAAAATAGGGCCAAGAACTGTGCTTTGGGGAAGACCTATATTAATAATTGAAGGATCACTTGAATGATTGTTAATTTTCGTTATTTGAGTTATGTCATTGAGATTTTTATTAAGTTTAAAGCATTACCTTTGATCCCTAATAAGTGTAATTTCTCAATTAAGATGTCATGTTTCACTGTATAAAATGGTTTTCTTATGTCCAGGAAAATACCAGTACATTTGTTACCTTGATCAAATTCTCTAACAATTTTTTTAGTAACTTGATATATTGCATTATCTGTACTAAACTTTTTTCGAAAACAAAATTCAGTATCACTTAATATATTATGTTTATCAAGATAATTCATTAATCGAACTTTAATACATTTTCTAGTAATTTTGAAATCCAGAAAGTAATGATATTGGTCTATAATTGTTCATATTCTTTTTGTCTCCTGTTTTAAAAATGGGTTTCACACTTGCATTTTTAAATTTATTTGGAAAAAGATAAATTAAAAACATGAGTTAGAGGTTTGGCAATATAATTTATAACCACGTTAAGGTTTTTAGCACTTGTGTTATCAGGACCAGGTAATACATTATTTTTTAAAGTTTTGGCTGTATTGATTATTTCATCATGTGATACGAAGTAAAGATAGGCCTACATACAAAAATTTACTGAAATTACATTACTAAGAAGATTGCCATTTTTTTTTTATAAACGATACAGTATCCAAGTCAATGTGTGTAAAATAGGAATTAAATTCTGTTAGATTATGTTTTTTATCACTTAAGATTAAACCATTTCGAGAAATAATCTCATTAAAATATTCTTTTTCATTTACTTCAAAATTTGCCGTTTCTCGCACAGTTTGCCAAAAATTAAGTATTATTGCTATATTTTTCTAATTTGGTAGAGAAATAATTAGCTTTCGCTCTCTTTATTACATTAGATAATATATTACGAAATTTATTTTTTTTTAATATAATACTAAATGGTCCTTTTCTTAATTTCTTTGGGAGTAACATAACTGTTTTAATAGCTAAGCTATTTTGTCATTAGGCCTACTGTGCTTTAAGATGCTAGTATATGGTCAGAGATGGCGTTCACAGATTTCTCTCTCCTTCCCGTGTATTCCTGGAGTTACATGTTGGAAATCTGGCAAACCCTATATGAAATTCAATTTATAATATCCTAATCAAGATATTTTGTTTAGTGTATTTTACAGTATATGTACATAAGTAAAACTTTAAGAACATTTGTGACAAATTATCACAAAATTTGAAATGTTATTATGTTAGAATTAAGAAATTACTGAAGTTCAGACAGACAGTTTACAAGATAATTAGAAACCCTTTCCCTTAGTATAAATGAGCTAAATATTTCTTGTCATGGATGTTGTCACATGCAGATTACATCATAGCACCTTAGTAACGAGTGTATTCCACGTTGTATTTCTTCCGAAGTGTCATTCTCAGGTAATCGCATATTGGGTCTGGAACAAAGAATATTTAGCAGTAATAAAAGTGTCCAATACGCGTTCCTTCAATACAAATTTAAGGTAAAAACAGTTTTTATAAAGACGTAAATATTCTTTCCATTAGTGTTTGGATGAAATTTCTGGTTGTTTTTAAGAGTAACAAGTGAGATGCGTCACATCGTACTTTGCCATAGTGACAGAAGTCTTACGTTAACTAGATCGGTGTCTACTATTATTGTATGTTGTGTAATGCACAAAGAGTAACCGAGTGTGATGGAAGAATTAGAACGCAGTATGTTTACATTTGGTCTGCAAGTCAGAAATAAAAATTACGGAGGGTCGTGTCAAACACGAGTGTTTCAATAGTGACACAAAACGGTTACTTGAATGCAGCTTTTAAGATTTTTTTTTGAGAGCTTTGTCTTAATCTTTACGATTCTTACTAATAACTATTTTCTGTGTTCAGTACGAGTGCCTATTTATTATTGATATTCAACTATTATTAACTCTCTTTGTCAACTCTGAAAGTCTTCATAAAATAAGTGATCACAATACCGTCTTATTAGAAATCGTCTGGGAAAACACAGTAAATCCGAGGCCAAGTCCAGTGTCTGTCTGGAACTTCAACAAAACCGATGGCCATGAATTACAAACGTTTCTACGACAAAATCATGATGACTTTCTAAGGACTGAAGGAAATGTGGAAAATGTGTGGCATAAATTTAAGAGTATAATTTTCGAGGCATTAGTAAAATGTGTACCTTCTAAAATAATTAAGAAAAATCCGGACCCAGAATATTACACTAATTATATTCGCTACTTAAAGAAAAAGACAAGGCGCGCATTTAGCAAACGTAAACGAAGCCATGAGCATTGGGAAAAATATGTCGAATTAATTAAGAAACTTGAGTGTGAAAAAAGGTTAGCTCAGGAAAATTTTCTAAAAACTATTTTAAAAGAAGATGAAAGTAACAATTGGAGACAGTTTTATAATTATGTACGCAGGAGAAAAGGAAAAAACGAAGGAGTAGTGCTTTTACGAAATCAGAACGGAGAAAGTATAACTGATGACAAAGAAAAGGCCGACTTATTAAATTCCTATTTCATTTCGGTTTTCAATAATAATAATAATAATAATAATAATAATAATAATAATAATAATAATAATAATAATCCCGCTGATAGGAGTGGTTGTGTCACAGACCATGAATGTGAACCAAATTCGACTTTCAAAATAACTTCCAAAGGGGTTAGAGTGAGAATAACGAAATTAAAAAATCGGAAGTCTCTAGGACCAGATAGTATTGCTACAGAGATTCTTAAATTAGGTTCCGAGGCCATAATTCCATACTTAATGCGTATATTTCATGTTTCCATAAACAATGCAGCTATTCCATGTGACTGGAAATCAGCTATAGTGGTACCCATACATAAAGGTGGAAATAAATTAGATGTCGGAAACTACAGACCGATTAGCCTTACATCTGTCGTATGTAAAGTCATGGAGCATTTGATATCGGATTATATTCGTCATGTTCTAAATGCGAAAGACTGGTTTTACAACCGCTAGCATGGTTTTAGGGAAGGTTTCTCATGTGATAGTCAAATTACGTCGCTGGTTCAGGATCTAGCTGAAGAGGTAGATAGAGGCGGAAGAATCGACGCAGTTGTGATTGATTTTTCGAAAGCATTTGATTTGGTGCCACATGACATATTAATAGATAAGTTAAGTAGGCTAGGAATAGATAAAAGAGTGGTGCTATGGATCCAAGAATTCTTAAAAGATAGAACCCAGAGAGTTAGAGTAGGTCATGCAATATCGGAAATTGGAAATGTAAGTTCAGGGGTGCCACAGGGCAGCGTTCTGGGTCCATTACTCTTTATAATATACGTAAATGACCTATGCCAGAATATTACATCAAATGTGAGCTTTTTGCAGACGACTACATTATCTATAGAAAGATTAGAAATAATTCAGATGTAGATGCTATTCAAACAGACTTGAATAAAATTTATAACTGGGCGTTAATGCATAGGATGAAAATAAATGGTTCTAAAAGTAAATCTATAACATTTTGTAAAACCCGAGAGGAAACTAGTCTTAATTACGAATTCAGTGGTGTTGTAATTCCGCAAGAACAATGTTGTAAATACCTAAGAGTGTATTTAAACTCCAAACTTTCTTGGGGAGAGCATGTTGATAATGTTACGGGTAAAGCATGGAGGGCACTTCACTTTATTATGAGAATCTTGAGAAAGGCTAGTCCCAAATCGAGGGAAATAGTATATCTAACGTTAGTGCGACCGTTAATGGAATACGGAACTACATGTTGGGATCCCTATAGAATATATCAGATAAATTTCTTAGAAAGAATACAGTATAGGGCAGCTAAATTTGTTAAAGGTGAAAGAGAAGATGGAAACGATACGATAAAAGAACTTAAATGGGGAAACTTTGGAAAACAGATGTAGGAAAACTAGAATAATATCATTGTATAGAGCACATCTAGGTCAGAAAGAATGGGTAGACATAACGGCTCGGTTCGAAAAGCCAACGTACTATGGTAGGAACGATCATGATTTTAAAATCAAATGTAGGAAACTGAAAACGGATGTAGGTAAATTCTCATTTTTAAATAGAACTATAAATGATTGGAATGACCTACCTGTAGCGGTCTTTGAGGGCTGTCCTTCCTTAAGGAGATTCAAGAATAAATTAAAAAGTTGTGTATATAGTGCAAATTAAAATTAAGTTGACATAAAACATTTAATTTTTTAAGGTGACATGTATTTATTTAGCCTGACGAGTTACTCCCTTGGTTTGAATTGTAAATTATTTATGAATACCGTGTAAAAGGGTCTTAGACTAGAAATGTTTAGTTTAAATGTAGTTCTGTTTATAAGTATGCATAAGGATGTAATTATTTGACTTATTTGAACTGTTGTATCAGTGAAGCGAGGTGAGTCAGTGAAGTTATGGTTTTAGAGTGCAGTGAACAGTTCCGATCAGTGATAATTTATAGTGTCAGTGAAATGTGTTCTATAGTGTCAGTGAAATGTGTTATAGAGTGTCAGTTAAATGCATCATAGTGCCACTACAGTGAGTGAGATGAGAGTAAAGTGAAAGACTATTGAAACTTATGTAGGGCCTATACATAATTATGTAGGCTGTATTGTAAAATTAGGTATTTTATTTATGTTTTATTATTAATTGTAATTATTGTGTAAAATTGTATTGCGTATTCTTATTGTATTGTGTATAAAATTGTATTGTGTATTGTAAATTTTATTGTTTATTGTTTATATTGTGTATACCACTGCCACCGGGTGCTTGCCCACTTACAGTGTAAATAAATACATATATATGTGCGACGTTAAACGTGGTAATTTGGGAACGTTCCTTTATTATAAATAATTTGTAATCACAAAAGACTAGATATTATATTCATATATTTTTAAATTGAAATTAGTAATAACAATAAATTTCCTTAATCACGGTGTAGAACCAGTTTCGATAGGAGTACCGTACCAAAACAAGTTTATCCACATCACGTCTTCTACTTAGGCCGTGTCCCAGAGCTCAAGTCTACACTACATGGTAGTGACTAGCAACTAGCTAACTTGTAAACCACACAATAGAGAGCTTTGGACATGTATGATGGAATAACGACTTTCTTCACAGTATAGCACTAAATTAAGAATTAATGCAGTTTCATCTTCAGTTATCAGCTGTTATTATTTAGAAATCTTAGTTCTGCGATTGTGAACACTTTCCTAGCGAACAGCTCATGAACCTTTTATTCTCAGGTTTACGAACTGAATCGTAATTTCTTCAGACCCTAGGAAAGAAACGTACAAAGATTAGAAGTGTACAAGATGTTCGGAAGATAAATTACATTTATTTTTGTCATAATTAAATCAAATTGTCACCATTAATAAGTAAATTTGCTTTGTTTCCAGTGCCTTTTTATATCATTATCAAGTTTGCTTTCTTTGAGAAAATATTGTTTTATGACTTGCAGTCATTTTATAACAGATAGAAGAAATAATTTACCTACAAAAAGAGACAAATTGATTGACGAAAGTTGATAGCGACTCTCGCTTTCTAATATTGTGATAACTTTTAATAGAAACCTCTAGAATTCAGCAAGGACTTTAATGATTTCAATATCACTGAGATTTGAGGTTTTAGGAATGTCGTCAACTGAGATATTTATACAGCAGAATATAAACTTTACCTGAGGTTCTGCAAGATTTGGTGCTTGTAACAGTATTACTGAAATTTACAAAAATTGTACATTTGTGTTTATATTGCTACTTATTTTTCCTTCAGAAATTATATTGCTTTGTAATCGTTCACTGTGTGTTATGCGGATATTTAAAATGCAGTAACTACAGTTTTGCACGCATATAAATACGCTGAATTTTATTTCTTACCTTTGACCTGTTTCTCTGCCGGGCAGTACTGCAAGAAATTAAAATACATTTGATTATTTTATGTGGAATATTATCTGCTTCTAAGTTACATATAAACGAAATTAAATGAACTAACAGAAAATAAGGATAGGTTACTTGACTTGTTGAAATGAAGACATTCACTGGAATAACAACTTAATGTACATTAGATTACTTTTTAAGTTTCCAACATATATTGAATCTTAATAAAAATTTCCCTCCTGAAAAAAATACTATGTACCTCTAACAAACACGGCCCCCTCTAGAAGCATTTGAATTTACAATGCTGTTATACCACATCTGAAATGTTTGATGATCTATAAATCAAATTCAAGATTTTGTAGTTATGTTCTTGTTCCAGAGAAAGTCTCAATTATGAAGGAAATATTATGTACATTTTGTGAACAATTTTCAGAGATTTCCGAGCGTTGTAGTCACTTCCACAGCCGTTGATAATTCATGCACAGGTTTATATGAACTTGTTTTACTTAAGATTTGGTAAATTTATGTGTTAATTTTACTTTAGTTAATGATTATTTAATAATTAAGGTAAATTAAGAGCACAGTATCAGTTAACAAAGGGAAGTTGTTTATATAACAGATTTACAATATCTTTAGAGATAAAATGTAGAAAGTGTGTACTGCAGCTGTATGAACTCTTTTGCTGAGAATAGTTGTTACGAACACTTCCTGCAATAATTACTACTCCCTCTGAATCACCCTGTTTATTATTGTTATTCTTATTGTTTTCTGTGGCTCACTCGAAACTTTTACACCGAAAGCTACGAAGATCAATTTTCAAAACTCTGCTTAAGATGCTTCTACATGGTTAACGTGTATACGAAGTGTGTTGTAAAAATGTGAACTTGCTAACAGAAAAGTGAACTTTTTTGTTATTATTATTATTATTATTATTATTATTATTATTATTATTGTCATCATCATCATCATCATCATCATTACAAGATCTTTTCCTCTCAGTTTTCCCAACTAATACTCTACATGCATTTCTAGATTCACGCTTACGTGCTACATGCCCATGTCAAACATCTGCATTTAATGTTTAATGTTATATTAGGTGAAGAATACAATGCGTGCAGTTCTGCGTTGTGTAACTTTCTCCATTCTCCTGTAACCTCATCCCTATTAGTCCCAAATATTTTCTGAAGTACCTTATTCTCAAACACCCTTAACCTATGTTCCTCTCTCAAACTGAAAGTCTAAGTTTCACAACCATACAGAACAACCGGTAATATAACTGTTTTATAAATTCTAGCGTTAAGTTTCTTTGAGAGTAGACTGGATGATAGAAGCTTCTGAACCGAATAATAACAGGAGTTTGCCATATTTATTCGGCGTTTAATTTCCTCTAGAGTGTCATTTATATTTGTTCCAAGTTATTTGAATTATTCCACCTTTTCAAAGGATAAATTTCCAAGTTTTATATGACTATATTCTGGTTAGGAGACATAAACTTATAGTTTGGTTCTTTTTCGGGATTTACTTCCAAACCTATCTCTTTACTTGTTTTAAGTAAAATTTCTGTGTTTTCCCTAATCGTTTGTGGATTTTCTCCTAACATATTCACGTCATCCGCATAAACAAGCAGCTGATGTAATCCGTGCATGTTTAGCACTTACGGAAACAAATAGGCAATTTAGGAAATATCCTCAATTTACTAATTGTAGAAATGTATAGAGAGATGGAGATTATTGGTCAAGGTTCCTTATGTCTTACATACAATTTTGAGTTGACAAACACCACCGTGAGTATTATCACTTATCCACACAATAAAATGAACAAATACATAATGTCTCGATATTTCAATGGTGTTTACTTACCATGTCAGCGAAGTGGTACACGCATTCTACGTAGTCACTGGCTGCTCTGTTGCACAAGGTATTCTGCTCGATACCTGTTTTTACTGACATAAATATTACTGAAATTAACTGCTATTATCGAACAATGGAGAGTTTTTGCACTCTACTGATAGGCCTACGCTAAGCGATTAACGCCATGTTGACGTCATTGACGAAAGAGCGAATCAGAGCCATTCACTTCATGTTGTTTCAATAATAGACTCGCTATCTCTAGGTGGATAATGTGGACGTGAACGAAGTTTACCGCAGGGCTAATTCGGTGTTTAAACATGGCATGTCGTTTGAGATTTACCACTGTGGACGATGTTCATCTACTTAGAACCGCTCAAGATGGATACATTATTCTATCAGAAGTACAAGAAGGCTCAGGAAAGAATTTTTCGTGGAAATTCCAACCGACAAAGGGTTGAGTCGTGAGTACTCCGCCAAGCAAAGACGCTTTTGTTCAACTCGCCGCAACTCTGAATTTAGTAAAGGTTTTGAGTAGCGAGCACATCGCAGTTAGTATTTTTTTCTCACTTTTCAAAAAATATTTTCATTTCGAATTTGGTTGTATACTTTCCTTAGAGATTGAGCTATCAATTATATAAAATAACATCCACCGCGATTGATTGACAATCATAGCAGTTACGACATGATAAATATTTAAAGACGCTGGAAATATCGTATAATAAAGCCGTACGTTAAAGGAACACTTGCAATGATCCCTTCCGATTCTTTTCAATGTTTTACGAACGTAACATACGGTACGTCACCAAAAACGTCACTATTGACGTCAACATAGCGTTAGCCGTTTAGCGGACCAGGAAGGTGTGAAATCTCTAATAATCAAGTGTTCATTTTTGTTAGAAAAGTAATTAGTTTTATGATATTCATATGATAAAATGCAGTGACAGTTCATCACCACTTAGAGGAACACTCTTCAGACTTATGAGTTAATTGAATTGAATGTAATAAACATTTGTATAACATTACAGAAGTTTGTCATTATATCAGTTTCACAATTAGAGATGGCTTTGTACATTGTACAGCAAAATATATGTAATGATATACCGGGTGTCCACATGAAACACGTACAACTTCACGTGTAACTAACAAATTATTGAGACACGATACCTGAATGTGGTTTTCAGAAACTGACAAAAGGTTTGTGGGAATTTTTTTGGATTGTTAAAATGAGTGCATTGGATTGTAAATTTTGGTGAAATCTGAAATGTGGCAGTGGACATGGCACAATGTGTATCCTGGTTTATCGAGGCACGATCAGAAACACAGGGTCAGCTTCACGTCCGGACCCAATATGGAAAAGAACCGCCATCACGGCCAATAATTCGGGGGGTGACATCGAAAATTTATAGAGAGTGGGAGTGTGCTGAGACAGAAAGGTAGTGGGCGGAAAAGCACAAGTGTGGAGGACATTGAACACGTGCAAGAAAGCCTTCCTCGGCATCAATTCTAGCCAGCATGTCGACAGCAAATGCTGTGCGGCGTGCACGATCATCAGGCTGAAGAGCTTTCTCTACCTGAACTTTGTTCGCAAACAGCCTCAGATTCTTGTAAAGGGCTTTGTGGATAGTCGAACGTGCCAAGTTCAATTCCCTGGTGGCACAGAGAATGGACTTACCAGGGCTTACTGATCGTGTGTCGATAAACCAGGATACACATTGTGCCATCTGCTGAGGTATCCACATCTCCTTCAATGTCAGATTTCACAAAAATTCACATTTGAAACAAAAAAAAAAAAAGAAAGAATTTCAACAATGCAACAAAATTCCCATAAAACCGCATTCAGATATCGTGTCTCAATAATTTTTTTACTTACACTTGAAGTTGTAAAGGTTTCATGTGGACACCCTGTACATTTGAAGAGATAAAGAAAAGCTTAATGGAGATTGAAGAAGTGTGTTGTAGGATAGGACAGTGTGACTATATCTAAGAGGCAGAAATGAACATAGCTTGTGGAAATGTATTAAACAATGACAGGAACTGAGGGGAAACTGGGTATCAAATCGAATATTCTAATATAGTGATGTTAAAGTAAAAGAGGAGGAGAAACGATGGATATTTAGATTGAACGAAGGAGAACTTAGAAGAATAAGAATAAAAGAAAAGTAATAGGTAGACTGGAAAAGTTGTGTAAGAGAAGTATTAAGAGAATGTAGTTGTGATGAACCGAGAGGGATAGAGGAATTAAAAAAAAAATAAGGTATAGAGATTCTTTTGAAGTGTCTGTAATAGTGGAAGAACTCTTGCGGGATGATAGTAAATAAGGATAGATAATAAAGACGTAAGTATGAACATATAGTAATACAGATGATAAGGAAGGGACTATAAAAGTTCAGGTACGGTGAAAGCAATGACAGGGGGTATATCTTGTATTAAGTTTTATTACTAAACTAAGTATTTATTAAGATGTACAGATAATGATAGAGATAAAAAGAAGAAGGATAATGATGAAGGGGGTACCAAATGTAGGAATATCAAGGGCCGCCGTGACACATATACAGAATAAATAGTAAATGTCATTAATTTCAGGGGGTTATTCTGTGAGATATTTGAAACAAAAACGTTTAATACAATTTTGCTCGTTTTTGCTCTTTTTCCGAGATAAACATTGTTTAACATAAAACATTTCAAAGCGTGTTCTTCAGGGGGTTGTCCTTTGAGATATTTCGAACAAAAAGTTTAATGAAATTTTGCTCGTTTTTGCTTCCCTTCCGAAATAAAAATTGTTTTGTATAAAACCTTTTAAAGAGTGTTTTTCAAGGAGTTGTTCTTTGAGATATTTTGAACAAAAAAGTTTAATACAATTTTGCTCGTTTTTGCTTCTTTTCCGAGATAAAAATTGTTTTACATGAAACATTTCATGGCTTGATGAAAGAGAGATGGAACGGAGAAAAATTCGCTCCGGCGCCGGGATTTGAACCCGGGTTTTCAGCTCTACGTGCTGATGCTTTATCCACTAAGCCACGCCGGATACAATCCCGACGCCGTTTAGAATCGTCTCAGATTAAGCTCCATCTCTTGGGTTCCCTCTAGTGGCCGCCCTCTGCACTACGTCATAGATGTCTATGAACGCAGGACCGAAGTCCATACATGTGTTGAGGTGCACTCAGATGAGTGACTGATTGGCCGGGATCCGACGGTATTGGCGCCGTCTTAAATCACAAAGTGATTTATTACGCATATCATATATATTTTGATGTACCGAAGTACATATGATATTTCCATGCAGATATTCTGCGTCATCACATGATGAAAGAGAGATGGAACGGAGAAAAATTCGCTCCGGCGCCGGGATTTGAACCCGGGTTTTCAGCTCTACTTGCTGATGCTTTATCCACTAAGCTACGCCGGATACAATCCCGACGCCGTTTAGAATCGTCTCAGATTAAGCTCCATCTCTTGGGTTCCCTCTAGTGGCCGCCCTCTGCACTACGTCATAGATGTCTATGAACGCAGGACCGAAGTCCATACATGTGTTGAGGTGCACTCAGATGAGTGACTGATTGGCCGGGATCCGACGGTATTGGCGCCGTCTTAAATCACAAAGTGATTTATTACGCATATCATATATATTTTGATGTACCGAAGTACATATGATATTTCCATGCAGATATTCTGCGTCATCACATGATGAAAGAGAGATGGAACGGAGAAAATTCGCTCCGGCGCCGGGATTTGAACCCGGGTTTTCAGCTCTACGTGCTGATGCTTTATCCACTAAGCCACGCCGGGTTAAAATCCCGGCGCCGGAGCGAATTTTTCTCCGTTCCATCTCTCTTTCATCATGTGATGACGCAGAACATCTGCATGGAAATATCATATGTACTTCGGTACATCAAAATATATATTTCATGGCTTGTTTTCAAAGGCCATTGATTTAAATCCCAATATGCTTGGTCAGTTCCGTAGGTCATAGCGTTTCGAAATTGAACCTACGTTAATATGAACGTTTTACTATTTCTTTTTTTTTTTTTTAAATCACACGTAAAGTCATAATCTATCTTCTTTAATCACTGTATGATGTATATCAGGAAATGACACCCGAAGAAAAATTCCAGGCACTCATTGCAACCCAAGGTTCACATACCCAATAGGCCTATCATTATTTCAGATTATTAGCTCATGCACGCATAATCACTTACTTCTTCTTTTGCTATGAATAACATTAACTTTCTACTTCTGTTGCATAACTTGAGTGTAATTTCAACGTTAAATAACTCATATTTTTAGTAAGTTACCTTTGAAGCATTTATTGCGAACTCCATTCCAGAGCTTGTCGCTTTCAACGAATGTGGATGGGTCCATAAATTTGATAGCTTCGTCAGGGATGACATTGCCATTGCAGTCCGCCTATAATCACAAATAGTTCCAAATTTAAAAAAATATCATTATTTTATAATTTATGATGGTTTGGTCCGTGTTGAACATCTGAATTCACCAAATTCCAGCGTACTTACCATCTTAAATTCTTTAAACACGCATTCCACGAAGCACTGAAAAGTAAAAGTGACTTTAATGTAGTTCGCACAATTTTATCACTTGTATAATATTTGTACAATTTAATAAAGTATATTGTCTGGATCTTGTTTTTGGAAATTATTAACGCTTAAGGAAGAATTTTGAATGGATACAAGTACAGAGGCTAAAACCATAGCTAAACGAACAAAATAACGTAAAACATTGCCTCACTGACAAAATCAAGAATAATATAACACTTTGTAATGAAGTTAGACACACAATAATCTTATAAGTTTCCTTCATCCTGTAAACAGGATGATCTTACATCTGTGGAAAGTACATAGAAGCTGCCCGTCAGATGATCTCGCTTGCCAATCTAGTGTAATACTTGCTTTCTTGGCGTTCCCTGTGGTTGCAGCTACTTACCACACTGTAATTCCCGAATCTTTCACGTTCTGCACCATCATTTGGGCCTTTCGTATTCTCTTCTGCTGGAATAGAAGTTAAAAGTCAGGTCATCTCATAATTTTCTTTGTACTGACACAATTCCTTCGTACAAAATTAAATTATATTTTATTTAACGACGCTCGCAACTGCCGAGGTTATATCAGCGTCGCCGGTGTGCCGGAATTTTGTCCCGCAGGAGTTCTTTTACATGCCAGTAAATGTACTGACATGAGCCTGTCGCATTTAAGCACATTTAAATGCCATTTACTTGGGCCGGGATCGAACCCGCAATCTCGGGCACAAAAGGCCAGTACTATACGACTGCGCCATCCAGGCCGACCCTTCAAAGTGGACTTGGGTCACAATACAGTAAGAAATAGAAACATTGGATAAAGTACCATCAATTAATTCAAAATCGTGTAGCTTGCAGCGTTTCAAATACTCCAGAGACCAGCTTTAATATTGGAATATGAACGTTTTCATTTACCTACGTCGATCTCAAGATTAAATATATATACATATATGGCCAGAATGGGATACAATTTGAAACGGTGATAACGTTAAAAGTTACACAGTCATCATCACCGTCATCATTATCATCATCATCATTATAATCATAATCAAGGTTGGTTCCTTTTGGATTCGTTCCGACTCCAAAATTTTACTAATTATACTGAACAACAGTGAAATTTTTTCTTGCACGAAGTAAGATCCGTCTAATTCAGCTTTTAGCGCTGAATTTAATAATGGTGCAATCCATTTTTGTCTGGCACTTTGTTTTTTTTTTTAAGTCTGCTTTTGATTTTTGGGTGGGCTATAAATGCTAATATTTCTTTGATACTAAATGGTACAATAATCAAAAGCTAATAGTAGTAATCAAATTAATTTATTTTATTAATTTACTGCTTTAGTGGACAAGGACTCTGGTGTGACGATATTTTTGCCCCACATAACTTTATTTCCTTTCACAGCCTCTTAAAATGTAGTAAAGATAACACTTTCAAAAGGTTTTGTTTGTTTACTTTTCCAGCCCCTCACATTTAAGTTATGATACAAAACTCCCTTCTAAGTATCCTTTAACTTTATGTATCTCCACTCCTTATCTTATTTATTGCACCACTCTGAAGGTCAAGGCCACTCCAGAGAAATGTCTTCAGTTCCTTGTTAGGAGACTCAGTAACTTACAAGTTTTACTGCTGTAAAGAAGTATGTGGTTGATACAGCCATCATTTAGCTTTGTGTGTAGTGGAATCCATATGTTATGTTTGTGTTCTATTAAATTAAAGTACTAGAACACAGAGTTAAATATTTCGCGCAAGTGTATTAGTGATCCTGACAATTACTGTTTTGTGTGTGGTGAATATGCAGTTAAATCTATAGAAAAGGTTTACGAATTATATTTTGGCTGTAAACTAGGTGATCAAAATAGGAGGTGGGCTGCTCATGTGTAATTGTGCTAGCCGTGTAAGCGGGCGACTAAAGAACAGAGAAAAGTTTCTATGCCTTTCGGAATTCTGATAGTATGGAAGGAACCAACCAACCATATTGATGACTTTTATTTTTGTATGTCTAAAATAGGGGGGCTTAAAGGAAAAGACAGTAAGAAAATTGAATACTCTGGTTCAGAGTTTGAAGACACAGACCGAATGTGCGTCATCAGGTAATTCAGGGAGAGTTAAATGATCTAGTCCGAGATTTAAATCTTTCAAAGCCCATGCAGAACTTTTAGGCTGTATGCTAAAAGACTGGAATTTCTTGCACAGAGATACAAGCATATCTGTATTTAGAAAACGAGAGGAGCAGCTGGTTAAATACTGTACTTCAAAATGGAGGATTCCCTGTGTTACTGTTGTGATGCTCATGTTTTAGTGAATGCTCTTGGTAAAAGTCACAACCCAAATGAATGGAGTCCCTTCACAGACGTATCAAAGTTAATCCTGAAAGCTGTGCTCTTACATAATGGAAACATACAACCATCGTATCCATTGGTCATGCAGTGCAAATGAAAGAAAGTTATGACAATATGGAACTGCTCTTTAAAAAACTGCATTATAACAAGTACAACTCGTCTATCTGTGGTCATTTTATTTCTTGCTCTAAAAAAAATAAAAATATGTGATGTAATAAAAATATAAGGGTCCTACATAAAATCTAAGTGCATATTTGAACTCAGCGCATCACAATACATAACAAATTATATATTGTGTAAAAAAGGTTTTTAAAGGCCAATTTTGTTGTTTAGTATAATTTACTGGTCTTCCCATCTTTTCAGAGATCTTCCCAAATGCCTTTCCCAAGCTGGTGTGTTGTGTCGAATTTCCCTTGATAACTGGAAATAATTTAAAAAAATATTATGTGACAGTGATCTTGATAGAGCGGTAGAAACATTATAGAGGTCTTAATTCAGCAAGAATATCTCTCCGTCTGCCTTTGTATCGCTTTATATTCACATAGACTCTATATAGCAATAAATCGAACATAAATTTTTAATTATTTATTAACAAATTTATTGCAAAAGTATTGCATCTGAAGTTCGCATTTAGTTTTGTTCCGATTCAATATAACCTTAAATTCTCACATTACGTGGCAATATGGAGGATCAAGTATTCTGACAGCAATGAACGAAAGTGAACGTTTCTTAAACTACTGTGATGAAATTTATACAGGGTGATTCGTAAGTAATGTCATTAATTCCAAGGAATTGTTCTTTGAGGTATTTAAAAGAAAGTTTCATACAGTTTTGCTCGTTTTTGCTTGCTTTTCGAGATAATAATAATTGTTTTACATGAAACATTTCATAGCGTGTTTTGAGAAAGCCATTGATTAAATTTCCAATATGCTCAGTCAATTTAAGAGAGCAGGGTGTTATGGTAACAAATGATTGAAAGAATTTTATTTTTGTCTTTTAAATGTGAAGAAATTTGATCCGAACAGATGTAACATTTTAAAATTCCTTTCAGAACTAAAAGTTACATTTGTTCGGATACAATTTCTGCACATTTAAAGGACAAAACTAAAGTTCTTTCAATCATTCTTTATCATAATACACTGCTCTCTTAAGTTGACTGATTAAGTTGAGAATTAAATCACTGGCTTTCCCAAAACATGCTATGTAACAATTTTTATCTCGAAGAGGAAGCAAAAAGGAACGAAATTGTATTGAACTTCTTTGTTTAAAATATCTCAAAGAATAACCCCCTGAAATTGATGACATTACTTACGGTTCAGCGCGTATATTAGTAGCAGTACACGTAGCAGCTTACCTTTCGATTCTCTTTCTTCGATTCCAAGCTTGTTCATTGCTTGGATGTAACATTTCTCCACAACTTCGTCTTCCTCTTCCTCTTCCTCTTCCTCGTATGTTTGTTCGCAACAAAGCTGAAACTAACAGAGCACTAGGAATAAATCTTTCTTGCCTGCTTCAGAAATGAAGTATTTTGTACATGAAGTGATTGCAAGAATGATTTAATGAGCCCAATGTGTCCCATAAAGGGCTAGGACTTCCTAAGAAGGAAAGGCTCACTTACGTATATCATGTAGCGAGCTACTCCACGTAATTGTGGTGATTACACTTGCTATTTGAGTCTAACTACTGGTTCACTTAGCACATTTCGCGTTTTTTTGTCGTTTTTAATGTGACCAGAACTTCTGAAGCCCAAAACGGGACACTTACCAGTACAGCAGCATCTCAGAAAACAGTATCTTGTAGTAGTACAACATTCAGTACCGGTACCGGGAGTAGAAACTTAATTTTTTAACTTTAAAGTAGTATAAACATAATGCAGACATTAATTGTTCAAGATTATACACGTATATATATTATATACATATTATACAATTAAGTTTCTACTTCCGGTACCGGTATGTGTAATAAATAAATGAGAACTGGGATATACACACATACAGGGCAACCCATAGGCCTATCTATATCTAACTTTTCATTTATTTATTACACATAAATGACATTACATGAGAGGATCAAATTGGAATAAAATACCGTAGTCATTGGGTTTATTTAAAATTCAACGTAAGCACCAGCATTTGCAGCACATTTTTCCAGACGTAGCTGTGCGTTCTGTACTGCATCACGCTTCCAAAGTAATCACATCCCGAGGTCTAAGGTATCTCCACAGAAAACAAATCCAAGGTGTAAATCTGGGCTTCTTGCAGCCGCAGGGGCGTATTTTGCGGGCTACCGGGACTACCGGCGGTAGCCCAAGGAAATTACAAAAGAAAAAGTTTATAATATAACATAATGTAATAATTTTGTATTATTAGTTTTACCGTATTAATTAAAATTAAAGTAATTGTTAGATATATTTTGTGTAATAATAGGGTCAGCGGTAGCCCAAACCCTTTAACCAGTATACGCCCCTGCTTGCAGGCCACTTGACATTCACAAGGCGCCCGATGACCTGGCCAGGAAAAGCATTGTTAAGTCATTTTCGTGTTATCAATGCAAAATGGAACCATCATGCATGGAGTGCACAGCGTCAGCATCATCCCACCTTCGTTTGAGTACAAATTCTGTTACGATCATACACAGTCAATCTTGTTGCCATAGTTACTGCTTCAAGATTTATTTATACAAAACACTTTCCAGTAAATTTTCTGATTAAATGCACACGTTTCGGACCGCACGCAAAACACAAAATTTCAGTCTACCCAGAAAAAATCTATTGGGATAAATTTTTTTCTGATGAATGAAAATCCATAAGAAATTTCATATTCTCCTTCTATTGGGTGTTTATTTCAAAGTGTGTCATGACGTCACTGTTGTGAGTCAGCGATTTGAAGCGAATTTCAGCTTTTATGTCAGAGAAGTTGCTTATTAATCAAGACGTTCAATCTGAACTTGAGGACATGTACGATATAACTTGAACGTCGTAGCAACAGATGGCGGTCTGTACGGTCTGTGTGCTACCATAACCTCTTTCGAACTGTGTTTTGCGCGGGCAAGTCGTACGCAGGGTATTTGTTATCAGTTGCGTACGGTAACATTCCACTATACAAATCAAATGCTCCGTGTCCATATTGACCGTCGAAGTTAATGTCAACAAATACGTAAGTAATCGTCTTAACCCTCTCCCCATATCCCGACAGTAAGAAAAAAACCCACCTCAGTACATCTTTCCAAACAGTTCACATTCCTGCCACTACCGGCGTTACCGTACGTATCGGTAAGTACTCTTCAGAATGAACGCCGTACTTGCTAGGCAACTTCTCTGACACATTGGTTTTACACCTCTGCGGAAGTGTAGGAAGATTGAATTCTCTACGCTCATCGACTAGCCATATGACGGCATACAGCGAGCCATGACACACTTTGAACTGAACACCCAGTAGACGTTGACGAAAACAAGGAAACTGTATTTGAATTTAACTTCGGTAATTAACATTGCCTGCAATGGTGGTAACCTTCAATTACGTTTTCTCTGATGTTCATACGTTGTTCATTCTGGCAAAAACTCTTTCTATAGGAGCATTGGTTCCAGGCAGGAATAAGTCAGAGTCTGGAATGACAATCGTTAAGGCCGGGTGCACACAGAATCAGACGCGGCGCGACGGTCGCGAGTAGACACAAGGCGACACGAAGAGACAACATCGAATGACTGCTAGAAGTTCGTCGCGAGGAGACTGTCTGATAGCTGCAGTGTACTGCGCATGCGTTAGTAGTGGCTATGATTGCACGCGTTCATTAACTACAAAAATACTATTGTTGTGTAGTGCACATTATTCATAATGGAACTGGATGCGGAAAAATTAGTTGATTTAGTACAGGAAAGATACATTCTGTACAATCTTTGAAACAATATCACGAGAATAATGTGGTTTCTGAAAATATGTGAAAAATTGCAAATGAGATGAAAGCACCAGGTGAATCATAATTTATAATAAAAACGCTGCGTAACAAATGTTAACATTTTTTTTGCGCTAGGCATGTGATATATGTTTTCTATATAATTTGAGCCTCCTGAATACGAATATGACAATAAAAACAGTTGTTAGTTACGGTTTTTTGAGAAATTTTGGAATTTATATCTATTCAAAATATTGTTTTATATAATGACAATAAGGCTAAATATTCACTGTTCAGAAGATTACAGCTTTCTTTTTCTTCATTTTCTTTTACACTGGGTATCAGGTACATCACGAGCTAAAGTCCAACAATAGTCTGCTAGCATATTGGTACTCCACTGTCCTTGGTATCTTTTTTCCATAGTTGAAATTTCTTGAAGGAAGCGCTCATCATGCTCATCACTGAAATCGCACAATTCTCGGGAAAAAAAAAGTCAAGATGTGAGTGAAGGAATGAATTTTCAGGGAAATTTTACAACCCCTAGTTTAATACGCCAACAGTAATTTTTTCACTAGTTCTTCATAGTTCTCACTTCTACAGTTATCCAGAAAATTAATACAACCTCCTTGAATGCAATCCAGACGACTGTCTCTTTTCCTTCCAGCAAAGATTCGAAGTGATTGTCCATTATTTCTCTAATTTGTGGTCCATTGAGAACTCCCTCTTTTATTTTTGAATCACTAATAGCAGGAAACGTTAAGGAATGCGCGCTGGTCCGAGTCCTCATGGGGGAAGAAATTTTCTCATGAAATTTCGGCCAGTGTATGGGACCGGTGCCCACCTAGCATCGTGATGCACTTGGGGAGCTACGATAGGTAGCGAAAGCCGGTTGCGAAAGCCAGATATAACGACTGGGGAGATCATCGTACTAACCACACAATACCTCCATTCTAGTTGGATGATCGTCCACCTCTGTTTTGGCATGTGGACGTGAGGCCAGCAGCCGGCTGGTCGGTCTGGGCTCTTCACGGGGTGTAGCGCCACGGATTATTAATAGCAGGAAATGTTCATGGATATTTTAAAATGCTTCAGTTTTATAAATTGTTCCTTTAATAAAATTCATTAACCCTAACTTATTGTGTAAAAGGGGTAAAATTACTTCGCTTTGAGGTACGAGGGGTTGGTGTATAATATTTTTCTTCCTTGGCTCTAGTGATTGTCATTTTATTTTATAATGCTTATCTCGAGCGCGAGTCCACACCTGTGGAGTAACGGTGAGCGCGTCTGGCCGCGAAACCAGGTGGCCCGGGTTCGAATCCCGATTGGGGCAAGTTACCTGGTTGAGGTTTTTTCCTGGGTTTTCCCTCAACCCAATACGAGAAAATGCTGGGTAACTTTCGGTGCTGGACTCTGGACTCATTTCACCGGCATTATCACCTTCATTTCATTCAGACGCTAAATAACCTAGATGGTGAAAAGCGTCGTAAAGTAACCCAATAAAAAAAATAAAAATAAAATATCTCGAGCGCGACTGTCCAATTTTACAGAAAGCAGCAAAATTTTGTGTAACCTAATTGCATTCCAAAAAGCAATGCTACAACCTTCAAATTCGCACATATAAACCATTCGTACTTCGAATATTATCATTAAAGCACACTTTAAAGAAATAGCCTACACGTCCTACACAGAATACTAACACCACAGAAATATCCTGGTAAACTGAAGCGTTTTCATACGGCGAACCTGTTTCTTCCCCTCCAAATGGAACCGAAAAAGCCAATAAAACAATTTACGCTTCTAGAAGTGGTTTTGACATGGTGATATATTGCAAAATATAAACTACAGTAATGTAATTAAGCTCACCGTGAAATAAATGCACATCTCAAGTAAAATCAGGTAAACCCAAGTGAATTGGTGCCACGAAATAGACTCGTAGAAGGGCAATAAAATAATTTCCCTTTCTACAAGTGCTTCTAACATGGTGCCCTAGTTATACTAATATTGTTTTCACATAATGGGTCTTCACATTTGTAAAACAAAATAGTTACACACGAAATACGGTAATTTTTAAATAAAATGCATAGAAAATTAATTGTATTGTGCATCTCGAAAACCCGAAGTGATGGAACATTTTGCTTGTTATTTTTTAATTCAGGAGGTCGAAATTAGTAAGAATTTGTTTTATGTCTGGCGCAAAATGACTGTTGACCAGTGTAATTTGTAGTAAGCCTAATTCTCTGCTCTATAATATCACTCATTATTGATTTAATATATTATTTTTCTTTATTGTGAGTGGTGAAATACTCATAAACATAAAAAACTACGTTTGTGCAGTATATTTTAATTTTAAGACTCAATCAATCGTATAGATTTTTAGGAGCTTGCGTCCTTAACAAATAATAAGCAAATGCAATAGAATTTCTCATATAGACAGTCCTCTTTTATTGACGCCATTTTCTAGCCTAGGCCAGTTTTCCAAACCCACACAGCCAGCAAATTAGTTGTCGCGAGCAGACAGTTTTAAGCTGTCGCGAGGCGTTGTAAAGCAAAACGTGCGTCGCGCCGCGTCTGATTCTGTGTGAACTCGGCGTTAGAAGAGAAATGCTGAAACATTTCTACCCATCCCGTATATTCTTTTTTTTTCTCCTCTCTTTTGGATTGAGTGACTTTGCACTAGCAAATTAGGCCTACTGCACACAAACCAATTCAGCGAACGTGGCTTTGTTATCAATGTCACCATTGCCAAAAGCGTGTGTAATGATATCTATATATATACAGGGTGTATCAAAAATACGTGTACAAACTTCAGGCATGGGTTCCTTACACCAAAAGAAGGAAAAAAGTTAATATGAACATATGTCCCATAATCCTTTGTTTCCCCGTTATTCATTTATTACTAAAAGTTTGCGTTCAACGGCCTTCGAGGTCCAACCTCAAAACTTCATTTCTTTATGCACTCATTCATAGAAGGCTGTGACTCATTGTATCAGAAATGGACTGCAGATGGCGAAGTGTTGCCATGGAGACTTGTTTACATGTGTCATTTGTCATTAGTCTGTCTTCAACGTTGCAATTGTGAACGTGGAGTGAGTTAACGTGTTTCGTTCAACCATGTCAGGACGATATTCATTTCGTGAGCAGGCTGACATCATTTTTATGTATGGTCGCGCGAATGGTAATGGACGCGAGGCTGTACGGCTGTATCAGATGGCGTTTCCAGACCGAAGACAACCGAATCATCAAACCTTTGTTGCTGTGTATCGTCGCGTTGCTGAGACAGGAACTGTTGCACCACAGACTGGTGATCGTGGAAGACCAAGAATTGTTCGTACGCCGAACCTCGAAGAAGACATTTTACACTGTGCCGACGACGATCCAGGTATCAGTACAAGACAATTGGCTGTGGCAACTGGTACATCACACAGTACAGCATGGAGCAGCTCTTGTATCCGTATCATATGCAACGTGTGCAGGGCCTTTCGCCTGCCGATTATCCACCACGGGAGAACTTTTGCCGATGGTTTCTAGCACAAATAGCCAATCCATTGTTTGTCTCATTAGTTTTGTTTACAGATGAGGCAACATTTGGGAGAGATGGAATTACCAATTTCCACAATGAACACTATGGGCAGATCGTAATCCTCGTGCTGTATTTCAGGCTAGACATCAGCAACAATTTAGGATTAATGTGTGGGCTGGAATTGTAGGTGACTGTCTGGTAGGTCCATACGTTCTACCAGCACGTCTTACAGGTGCTATCTACAGGGACTTTATCCAAAACACTCTTCCAGAATTACTGCACGAAGATGTGCCTCTGAACATAAGACGAAACATGTGGTTCATGCATGATGGGGCTCCAGCACATTTTAGTCGCCTTGTTCGAGATACACTGACTGGTGTCTACCATGACAGATGGATAGGCAGAGGAGGACCAGTTCAATGGCCAGCACGTTCTCCCGACCTCAATCCTTTGGATTTTTATCTTTGGGGGCACCTTAAACAATTAGTTTATGGAGCAGACATCCCGGATCAAGAAACTCTTCATCGACGTGTCATGGAAGCCTGCGAAACAATTCGACATCATCCCGGAGTATTTGAAAGGGTGCGACAGTCCATTATTCGACGAGTGCATGCATGTCTAGAAGCAAGAGGAGGACATTTCGAGCATTGGTTATGAGTTTTGTGTGTTGGCACATTATGAGTGTACCAATGTGTTGAACAGTTCCTAACGGGGAAACAAAGGATTATGGGACATATGTTCATATGAACTTTTTTCCTTCTTTTGGTCTAAGGAACCCATGCCTGAAGTTTGTACACGTATTTTTGATACACCCTGTATATATATATATATATATATATATATATATATATATATATATATATATATTAACATAATTTAACTTTGGAACATTGTTCAACAAAAATAGTTTCTTCCATTTTGTAACGGGACTCCCCCTCTCAAAACAGGACGTCTGATCACGTTATATTTTTTATTCTATGTTCTAGTTCCTTCCAAGGCCCTGCTTGGATACTCTGGCCTGTGTATTGGCCCCACATGCTGGTTGCCTGTACCCATCTCTCCTGTTTTGTTTCGTCACTTGTCCTCCCCTCTTTCACTTCATGGTTGCAGCACACTGACCTTTGCACTCTGGAGCTGTAAATTCTTGGAGTTCCTTTTTAGAAATCCTGTCTCTTATTTTTGTGTTCAATACTTTAATTTATGTTCTTCTTTGGCTTGCTTCCATGTCTTTTTGTAAGGGACCAAGTCTGACATCTAAATAACAGCATTGACAGGACACAAGTGTGGAGTGCCTGTAATCTCAGTTTACATTCTAGGACTATGAATTTCAGTGACTTCCCAAGCTTGAGCCATTCTCGCCTCTACTTCTTTGCCCATTTTGTGGTTGAATGATAAAAGCTGACCCAGACAGACATAGTCACCCACATATTGCAACTATAGATAAAATATAGTGAGTAAATTGATCAATATTACTGGCCTTGCAAGTCCAGAGGACAGCTGGAGAAAATCTATGACCTCATCGTAAATCGACAAGGAAGCGCTAAAATTACATTTTACGCTGCTAGTGATTTATCTATATTAAGGGATTTAATGGCACTAGCAGAGTGTATCGAATATCTGTATTAAGTACTGTATGTCTCCAGTTTTAGGACTCACAGTACAAGAGGACTCAACAGCTGTGATATGCGTGAGATGCAGATATTATTAATATAGGGTCTTACTCAAGAACGTGATTTAACTTCATCTTGAATTCGTCAAGTCTGAAGTTGGGTGGTGTTCGACTTCGCCACATGATGACGTAGTGCTTCCAGCCCACAGCCGCTCCATACGGAAAGTGTGGAAACATTTTATTCGTGTCTGACTACATTTTGTTCCAAACTCCTTACTTTTAAGAATACCCATTGAAATTGGAAGGTCCACAGATGTAAGCGTGGGGCTACATGCAAGAACATTCTTACAAATATAAAGACGTGGTGGGAAATGGGAAATCAAACGTCGTTTAGGTTTCGAAAAAAGATGAAATGGTACAAAATTTAGAGCACAAAGAAATATAATAATAATAATAATAATAATAATAATAATAATAATAATAATAATAACAATAACAATAATAATAACAATAATAATAATAGTAATATTATTAACAACAATAATAATAGTAATAGTAATATTATTAACAACAATAATAATAGTAATAGTAATATTATTAACAACAATAATAATAGTAATAGTAATATTATTAACAACAATAATAATAGTAATAGTAATATTATTAACAACAATAATAATAGTAATAGTAATATTCATAACAACAATAATAATAGTAATAGTAATATTCATAACAACAATAATAATAGTAATAGTAATATTATTAACAACAATAATAATAGTAATAGTAATATTCATAACAACAATAATAATAATAATAATAGTAATATTATTAACAACAATAATAATAGTAATAGTAATATTATTAACAACAATAATAATAGTAATAGTAATATTATTAACAACAATAATAATAATAGTAATAGTAATATTATTAACAACAATAATAATAGTAATAGTAATATTATTAACAACAATAATAATAGTAATAGTAATATTATTAACAACAATAATAATAATAATAGTAATATTATTAACAACAATAATAATAGTAATAGTAATATTCATAACAACAATAACAGTAATAGTAATAATGGTAATAAATTTATTTATTCTGGTGGTGTTAAGGCCATCGGGGCTTTGTCTTCTACGCCATCAGTAATACAAGTAATAATGATAATATTAATTACATGAAAATTGCATTAGGATCTTAGCCTTATGTTGGATAAAGTGTATTAATATAAGATCATAACTAATATTTAATCTAAGATGAAAAAGTGATAATATATTATAGGTACTTTTTTTAAACTCCACTGTGTTATATTATAAACATTTACAACTTAGCCAATGTTAAAAAATCAAGTATTTCTTCATTGATTGTCAGATGAAATAATAGACCGTAATAAAAATAATAATAATAATAATAATAATAATAATAATAATAATAGCAGTAACAGCAGCAGCACAAAAGGTTTGAAAATATCCTATTTTTCAAGTTTTGCAACTTTTTCTTAGAGTTTTCTTTAAAACTACTGAATGTAGGCCTAACTAATAAAATAATTTAACTTATTTGAAAAATGAATTTATTTGATAATTTTTATTGATTAAACTCTTAAAATTTCATAAGACGACTAAATAAACAAATTGAATAATTTAATGGAGAAACATCACAATTTGGCTTTGATATGAATTGACCGTGAAACCACATTTTTTAGAGTATCATTAATTGGTTACACCCCCTCGGCTTGAATCAATGCAGCAATACGTCTTGGCATACTGCTAATAGAGTCATCAAGTACCTACTGATCAAGATGGTCTCACTCTTCAACAGCGGTTTCTCGGAGGACTTCGACAGTATGCACAGGAGAATTGCGTTGTCGAATGAAGACTTTGAGCCTATCCCAAGCATGCTCTATCGGGTTCATGTCAGGTGAACATGCTGGCCACTCCATTCTCCTGACATGAGCATGATCGAAGAACTCATCCACACGTCTTGCTGGGTGTTCCCTAGCATTATCATCTTGGAAAATTAATCCACCGCCAAACTGTCTTTGAAATGACTCAACGATGGTTTCCAGAATCTGGTTGTAATACAATATTGCCGTCATATTACCCTCGACTGGCATGAGATGTGTATGATGCTACCCCAAAACATGATGGAACCTTCACCTTGTTTGTAATGTGTAACTGCATGGCGAAATCTTGCAACGTTACCCGACTCTTTCCAGATGAGAATTCGTCCTGAATCTGGATTAAAACAAATTCTGGTTTCATCCTACAACAGTACACAGTTCCACCGGTTTTCATGTTCTCTTGCCCATCTCAATCTTGCAATTCTGTGTTGTCTGGTCAACGAAGGTGCTCGCCAAGTAATCTAGCATGCAGACTGACTTCATAAAGACGGTTTCTGATGGTTTGTGTGGCTGTACAATATGTCTTCCAATAATTGGTTGTAGGATCTTTTGAACTTCCGTGGCATTAATATTGTTGACCTCCTTCGAGCCAATAAATAAATGTAGAGATCTTGCTCTGGTGTAGTTACCGTGGCCGTCCTTCTCGAGGTCTGTTGGAGACTAATTGAAGGGTTCAGAGCTAGAGCTGGGGACGGAGCAAGTAGAACTGTTGAGTTACTCGATTCTATCGGTTTATGTGCTTGGCAGCGGAGCACCGAAGTTGCTCGGTTAACCGTAGCCGTTACCGGTCAGTTCAAACGTTGAAACAGAGTTCACGTGTTTTACTTAGTTCTAGCAGACAACAACGTAGGTACTGTTGTATTTAAATATTTTCTGGTGCAGGACAAATTATTTCCTTATCCACAAGGCAGGCTGAAAGACCTCTAGTATTGAAGAGGAGTTCATCCTATTATATGACCTGTCAAGTGGGCCTAATGAACACTGACAGTCTGAACATATTACTGTACTGTACATAATAATAATAATAGTAATAATAATAATAATAATAATAATAATAATAATAATTATTATTATTATTACTATTGAAGTCCAGGATAACAAAGTATGGAATTGAACGGGTTACATCAGCTCCTTGTTTATGCGGATGACGTGACTATATTAGGAGAAAATACACAAAAAATTAGGGAAAACACGGGAATTTTACTTGAAGCAAGTAAAGAGATAGGTGTGAAAGTAAATTCCGAAAAGACAAGGTATATGATTATGTCTCGTGACTAGAATATTGTACGAAATGGAAATATAATTGTTGGAAATTTATCCTTTGAAGAGCTGGAAAAATTCAAATATCTTGGAGCAACAGTAACAAATATAAATGACACTCATGAGGAAATTAAACGTAGAATAAATATGGGAAATGCGTGTTATTATTCGGTTGAGAAGCTTTTATCATCCAATCTTCTCTTAGAAAAGCTAAAAGTTAGAATTTATAAAACAATTATATTACCGGTTCTTTTATATAGTTGTGAAACTTGGACTCTCGCTTTGAGAGAGGAACAGAGGTTAAGGGTGTTTGGGAATAAGATGCTTAGGAAAATAGTTGGGGCTAAGAAGAATGAAGTTACAGGAGAATGGAGAAAGTTACACAACGCAGAACTGCATACATTGTATTCTTCACCTGACATTATTAGGAACATTAAATCCAGACGTTTGAGATGGGCAGGGCATTTAGCACGTATGGGCGAATCCAGAAATGCATATAGAGTGTTAGTTGAGAGGCCGGAGGAAATAATACCTTTGGGGAGGCCGAGACGTAAATGGGAGAATACTATTGAAATGTATTTGAGGGAGGTGAGATATGATTATAGAGATTGGATTAATCTTGCTCAGAATAGGGACCGATGGCAGGTTTATGTGAGGGCGGCAATGAACCTCCGGGTTCCTTAAAAGCCACAAGTATTGTTATTGTTATTATTATTATTATTATTATTATTATTATTATGATCATCATATTAGAGTGTTTGATTAATATTAAAAATGTTAAAAAAGGAAGTGCATTATATTTTTCTTCTATTTGTGTTTATTGGATTTGTGATACCTCATCAGTCATAATTTTATTTGTATTTATTTCTACGAATTATGTTACCTAATTACTTTAATTTATCAATAATATTACTCCTCACCAAAGAGAACATGGTTGTATTGAAGGCTAGTAATGTTTTAAAATAAATAAACCTTATGTTCTTCAGTTTAAGATTCCACGTTTTATTGATTATTTTATCCACTCTCCCTAATCTATACTAATAATAAATCTGTAGCCGAAATTTTTCTGGTAATTTTCGATTTTCCAAAAATAATTGGTCCTAACATATATAATTAACCACCCTGAAACCGAAAATCGCTTTTTTGAAATTTTTGTTTGTATGTCTGTCTGTCTGTCTGTCTGTCTGTATGTTTGTTACCTTTTCACGCGATAATGGCTGAACGGATTTCGATGAAAATTGGAATATAAATTAAGTTCGTTGTAACTTAGATTTTAGGCTATATGGCTTCAAAATACATTATTTAAAAGGGTGGTTATAAGGGGGCCTGAATTAAATAAATCGAAATATCTCGCTTATTATTGATTTTTGTGAAAAATGTTACATAACAAAAGTTTCTTTAAAAATAAGTTTCGATAAGTTTTATTCTTACAAAAATTTTGATAGGACTGATATTTAATGAGATAAAGGAGTTTTAAAATTAAAATAACTGTCATTTAAGGCCGTATAATGAAATAAAAAACAAATGATTTCGTATATAAGGGGCCTTGGACAGCAACAATCGAAAGCTATGAAAGATAGCCTACAGAGAATGTTTCTGTGTTTGTATGAAGTAATATCAGAAGCTAAATTAACCGATTTGTATAATTAATTATTATTTCACCATTGGAAAGTGTAGTTTCTCTAGATGGAAATAATGCTATAAAGTTATTACAGTAACTTCTGATATAATATAATATAATGTAATGTAATGTAATGTAATATACTGTAATATAATATAATATAATATAATATAATATAATATAATATAATATAATATAATATAATATAATATATGTAATATTATATAATATAATTTAAGTTATTTGAAGGGTTCGGAACCATAGTGGGCCAAGCGCCCACTGAATACGTTAGAAAACAAGGGTTAAAATTAAGTTAATACCATAATTCAATGGAAACCTATAACAAGTAAAATAAAGCATAGGCTACACATTAAATCTAAATGATGTCAATCTTCATTAAACTATGGTTGCATGTAATAAAAATTAAGAAACATATTAAAGGAATTGTCATTGCACCAAATGAGTGTCTCTGGACCAAAATGATCGCATTTTAATTATTTGGATGCAATTTAAATGAAGTAACATATTAAACGATTTATCCTTCTATCAAACACGAATGTTCCCTGGATCAAATGTCCTATTTTAATTATGTAATTACTTTATATTTATTTGTAACGGGTGCAGCGGAGCGCACGGGTACGGCTAGTAGTAAATAATTCTGTGTGTTATTTTTAAGTGTTTTAGGCAGCGCTTCGTGGAGTCCGTTTCTTTCTATCTTCTTTTTTAATTAGCTGCAGCGTTTAACGTTTACCTCACATGTTAATTTATTAGCTGTTAGTATTATAAATTATTTCATCAATTTTATTTCGTCTGTCATATATAACAACACTGAAAGTTAAATAGGCCTTTCATACAAAATAACTCCGCAAATAGTTGTAATCACGCAAATGAAATTTGCAAACGCACTTTTTTCTCGTCAATTTGCAAAGCGAAAGTGCATTACTACGACTCTTTTAAAACACGCTTGGTTTCACTTTCAAAGTACGTTCTAAAATCGACTCAATCTATCTAAATTTTAAATCTGCCACCACAAATTTGTACTCTGTACTGTACTCGGTTCAACCGAGTAATGACGTCACAGTATCTGCTCCGAACCGAACAGCTCCTTCCCCAGCCCTATTCAGAGCCATAGTGGGCCAAGCGCCATTTATTAAAAACGGAGAAAGCAAGGCTTAAAATTAAGTGAATACCATAATTTAATGAAGATTGACATATCGTTTAGTTTTAATGTGTATACTTTATATTACTTGCCATATGTTTCCGTTGAATTATGGTAATAATCCTTGTTTTCTACGGTTTTATTAAATGGCGCTTGGCCCACTATGGTTCTGAACCCTTCAATTGAATGTCTTGGTAAAGGTCTCCAGGTATTCAATGCACCACTAGGAGAAACTAGAAGGTGTTTCCCGATATGGTAGGCCTCCTACGCACTTTGCAGTGATGCGCATTCGCCTAAGTGGTGGTAGTCGATGTGCCATTACTAATGATTTTAATGATAATTAAAACAGATTTTAAATTTTCAACTTTTACAACTCTATTCACACTTACGGATAACTTATTTGAAGCTTATTGCCCTATTAATGTCTGTCATTTTCTTTTCATTGCTATTGTTAAAATATAAGGGCATAGTTGCGCCACACGGTCAGATAAAATGCAGCATGTAAAAAGGGTCCCTGTTTTGTGGGCATAGTTGCGTCCCGTTCCCATCAGGTAGAGAAAAAGGCATGGCATAGTTGCGCCCCGTTCCCTTCAGGTAGAAAAAAAGGTCATGGCATAGTTGCGCCCCGATGAAATAGGTACAGAAAAAGACACTACGGGAACTCGACCCCCGTAATCAACCAACCTTATTGATTTCTTATTCGATTTATATTCATTATCGATACCGTTAAAATGAACACCATGAAGTTGGCAGTATTTTATTAACTGTTTTTCTACTGTTTATGCAATGATTATCGATAGCCTACCGTTAAAATGAACACCATGAAGTTGGCAGTACTTTATTAACTGTTTTTCTACTGTTTATGCAATGATTATCAATAGCCTACCGTTAAAATGAACACCATGAAGTTGGCAGTACTTTATTAACTGTTTTTCTACTGTTTATGCAGTGATTATCAATAGCCTACCGTTAAAATGAACACCATGAAGTTGGCAGTATTTTATTAACTGTTTTTCTACTGTTTATGCAATGATTATCGATAGCCTACCGTTAAAATGAACACCATGAAGTTGGCAGTACTTTATTAACTGTTTTTCTACTGTTTATGCAATGATTATCAATAGCCTACCGTTAAAATGAACACCATGAAGTTGGCAGTACTTTATTAACTGTTTTTCTACTGTTTATGCAGTGATTATCAATAGCCTACCGTTAAAATGAACACCATGAAGTTGGCAGTATTTTATTAACTGTTTTTCTACTGTTTATGCAATGATTATCGATAGCCTACCGTTAAAATGAACACCATGAAGTTGGGAGTACTTTATTAACTGTTTTTCTACTGTTTATGCAATGATTATCGATAGCCTACCGTTAAAATGAACACCATGAAGTTGGCAGTATTTTATTAACTGTTTTTCTACTGTTTATGCAATGATTATCGATAGCCTACCGTTAAAATGAACACCATGAAGTTGGGAGTACTTTATTAACTGTTTTTCTACTGTTTATGCAATGATTATCGATAGCCTACCGTTAAAATGAACACCATGAAGTTGGCAGTACTTTATTAACTGTTTTTCTACTGTTTATGCAATGATTATCGATAGCCTACCGTTAAAATGAACACCATGAAGTTGGCAGTATTTTATTAACTGTTTTTCTACTGTTTATGCAATGATTATCGATAGCCTACCGTTAAAATGAACACCATGAAGTTGGCAGTACTTTATTAACTGTTTTTCTACTGTTTATGCAATGATTATCGATAGCCTACCGTTAAAATGAACACCATGAAGTTGGCAGTACTTTATTAACTGTTTTTCTACTGTTTATGCAGTGATTATCAATAGCCTACCGTTAAAATGAACACCATGAAGTTGGCAGTACTTTATTAACTGACATATTCAAATGAGTGAGCCGTTGGAATATGGGGCCTTAGCAGTCTTGACATTTTATTAGTGATTTTCACACCGTCTGTGGCGTATAGTGAGGTTAATTTAAAATGAATGTTAAGTTTGGTGAAAATGGTGAAGAGTTAATAATTGATAATGGTTCTAAGTTTCAATTTTCGAAACCCTGTACCGTAGGGTTAAGATATCGATGTACAAACAAAAAATGCAGTTCATTTATTGTGTGTGATCAATAAAAAAGTGTTATTTTAAATAGCAAAATTGATCATATGCTAGTCCTACCTGATTTCAATGCAGCTATCACTGTAATATTTGTAAGTAATTTCTTTATATTATGACAATCACTTTCGTGTGTACTACGCTCATCGGGGCGCAACTATGCCATGTCTCATCTGCTACCTGATTTCTTCGGGGCGCAATTATGCCATGCCTAGGCCTCCCAATTGACCGCGGGGCGCAACTATGCCATACCGGTTAAAATACCAATAACGTCAAAGGAGATGATAATAATGAATATGAAAACCAAAGAGGAATGTTATTAAACATGTTTACCACTATAACACAATATATGTTTCCAAACTTTTGTGATGTGCGTAAAAATAATAATATTATTTAGTGTAGTAGTAATAATAATAATAATAATAATAATAATAATAATAATAGTTGTAAAAATAATATTGACTGTACACTTAGCGGCAAAAAGAATGGGCCGACTCTTGGTCGATAGAAATGCTAAGTTCTATCGCGCGGTTCACTCGTGTAAACGCAACGCACTTCTAGGCATTGCTGTGGTGTCTCTTCATTGAAAGTCGTCCGTCTACAATGTAGTCAACCTTACAAGTTGGCTTGCAAGAGAGAGGGAGGTTTATTATTTATTAGAGTTTGGACATATTCTAAGATAAATATTGCTTTGCGAGACATATGTAATCGCAAATTTGTTATTAAAAAAAGAAGATTGTGGGAGATTCCAACCTTGAGCTACTACTATTAAAGGCTGGTTCACAATAAACCGGAAACAGAAACGAGAACGAAAACGGGAACGGAAATAATGTTAAAATATGTGTTTTTGAATATGAGTATTCACAATAGTTATTTGTGAATGCTCCCATTTAATTGCATTTATTTTAGCATTATTTCCGTTTTCGTTCTCGTTGTCGTTTCCGTTGCCGGTTTATTGTGAACCAGCCTTCACTCGTTCAACAGACCAATGTCGCAGCGACTTACACTACTGAGACTGTTAATATCGTTTCGGCATAATACATGGTTTTCCAGTTCATATTCGCTTCGGTTAATTTTGTATTTATCGATGTTATTATTATTTCACACTTCAAGGGCCCTGATGTATCTAGAATCAACTCTACATTTGATTTCATAACATATTTTTAGACTCTTAAACAAAATACAGCAAATTTAAATGGTTTAATTATGTGTTACCTAGTGAACTACGGCTTTGACGAGACGAGCATGCGCAATGTATGTATCTGGAGCTTAGAAATTGTCCGCGGTCCATTCTTTTTGTCGTTAAGTGTACTTACGGCTTTTAAAGAACCCGGAGTTCATTGCCGCCCTCACATAAATCTGCCATCGGTCTCTATCCTGAGCAAGATCAGTCCAGTCTCTACCTCATATCCCATCTCTCTCAAATCAATGTTAATATTATTCTGCCATTCTCGGCCCCCCCCCCCCCCAAAGGTCTTTTTCTCTCCGGCTTCGCAACTAACACTCTATATCAGTGGTCGTCAGCACTCGTTGAAATTGGTTACGGGTAAGCAGTGTGCACCCTCGTCCAGGAGGAAGCATACCCGCCAGCGGCCACAAATGCACGCTGGTGCTGTAAGAGATCTGCGGGTAAGAAACGCTAGCCCGAGAATGCAGTGTTCTGATGACCGCTGCTCTATATGCATTTCTGGTTTCATCCTTACATGCTGCATGCCCTGCCCATATCAAACGTCTGGATTTAATGCTCCTAATTATGTTACATGAACAATACAATGCGTGCAGTTCTGCGTTGTGTAACTTTCTTCACTCTTTTAGCCACTCCCACAAAGTCTATTGTTTGCACATCTAGCTAGTTCTTTTGCTACTAATGGTACCCCTTCTTTTCTACACAGACTTGTCACATTCCAAGTATCAATCATTCTATAATAATAATTCTTTTATCCCTTGCCCCCAGGTTTTCATTTGACATTTCTGGTCTCTCCTAGCAATGGCTTATTTGTAACCCACTTCTGAGGTTGGGGCGCCTGGAAGACGGAGTTAAGCTGCCCCGATGATATTATGATAGGATGATTATGAAGTGCCAGAAGAGCTCTTAAACCTATGACTATCCATGAACGAATACAGGAATATTCCCCTTTAAGGAACTGTAGTCAGGAGCTCTGACCACTAGCCTATGAGACTGGTCAACTCTGTAATAATAATAATAATAATAATAATAATAATAATAATAATAATAATAATAATAATACCTACTTACTGGCCTTTAAGGAACCCGAAGGTTCATTGCCGCCCTCACATAAGCCCGCCATCGGTCCCTATTCTGAGCAAAATTAATCCATTCTCTATCATCATATCCCACCTACCTCAAATCCATTTTAATATTATCTTCCCATCTACGTCTCGGCCTCCCTAAACGTCTTTTTCCCTCCGGCCTCCCAACTAACACTCTATAATATGCATTTCTGGATTCGCCCATACGTGCTACATGCCCTGCCCATCTCAAACGTCTGGATTTAATGTTCCTAATTATGTCAGGTGAAGAATACAATGCGTGCAATTCTGTGTTATGTAACTTTCTCCATTCTCCTGTAACTTCATCCCTCTTAACCCCAAATATTTTCCTAAGAATCTTATTCTCAAACACCCGTAGTCTCTGTTCCTCTCTCAAAGTGAGAGTCCAAGTTTCACAACCATACAGAACAACCGGTAATATAACTGTTTTAGAAATTCTAACTTTCAGATTTTTTGACAACAGACTGGATGATAAAAGCTTCTCAACCGAATAATAACACGCATTTCCCATATTTATTCTGTGTTTAATTTCCTCCCGAGTATTATTTATATTTGTTACTGTTGCTCCCAGATATTTGAACTTCTCCACCTCTTCAAAAGATAAATTTCCAATTTTTATATTTCCATTTCGTACAATATTCTGGTCACGAGACATAATCATATACTTTGTCTTTTCGGGATTTACTTCCAACCCTATCTCTTTACTTGCTTCCAATAAAATTCCCGTGTTTTCCCTAATTGTTTGTGGATTTTCTCCTAACATATTCACGTCATCCGCATAGACAAGCAGCTGATGTAACCCGTTCAATTCCAAACCCTCTCTGTTATCCTAGACTTTCCTAATGGCATACTCTAGAGCAAAGTTAAAAAGTAAAGGTAATAGTGCATCTCCTTACTTTAGCCCACAGTGAATTGGAAACGCATCTGACAGAAACTGACCTATACGAATTCTGCTGTACGTTTCACTGAGACATTTTAATTAATCGTACTAGTTTCTTGGGAATACCAAATTCAATAAGAATATCATACAAAACTTCTCTCTTAACCGAGTCATATGCCTTTTTGAAATCTATGAATAACTGATGCACTCTACCCTTATACTCCCATTTTTTCTCCAATATCTGTCGAATACAAAATATCTAGTCAATAGTTGATCTACTACGCCTAAAACCACACTGATGATCCCAAATAATTTCATCTACATATGGAGTTAATCTTCTCATAAGAATATTGGACAAAATATTGTACGACGTCAACAAAAGTGATATTCCTCGAAAGTTACTACAGTTAGTCTTGTCCCCCTTTTTAAAGATAGGTACGATTATGGACTCCTTCCATTGATCTGGTACAATTTCCTTTTCCCAAATAGCAAGTACAGGTTTATAAATTTCGCTAGATAATGCACTTCCACCCTCTTGTATTAATTCTGCTGGAATTTGATCGATACCTGGAGACTTATAATTTTTCAGAGTTGCTATCGCAATTTCGACTTCAGAAAGTGGCTCAGCAGTTTGTATTTCAATTTCGTCCCGATCATTTCTATTTGGCCTATGTACATTTAGTAGTTGCGCAAAATAGTTTTTCCATCTGTTTAGGATTGATGAAGAGTCTGCAAGCAAGTCACCATTCTCATCCTTGATCACGTTTACCCTTGGCTGATATCCGTTCTTAAATTCCTTTATACCCTTATATAAATCTCGAATGTTTTTATTCTTACTGTTTGTTTCTACCTCATTCAGTTTTTCCTTCAAGTAACCTCTCTTTTTATTCCTAAGTGTACGACTTGCTTCCCGTCTTTTATTGAAATAATTATCTCTATTCGCCTCAACTGAATCCTGTAAGAATTTCAATTTTGCCTGTTTCCTTCTTTCTACTACCATGCAACAATCTTCATCAAACCACGGTTTCTTGTTCTTAGTGTCATAATAACCTATGCTCTGTTCAAATAATAATAATAATAATAATAATAATAATAATAATAATAATAATAATAATAACCTATACTAATAATAAATCTGTAAGCAAAATTTTTCTGGTAATTTTCGGTTTTCCAAAAATAATTAGTGTTAACATATATATTTAACCATCCTGAAACCGAAAAACTTTTTTTTTGAAATTTTTTTTGTATGTATGTATGTATGTATGTATGTATGTATGTATGTATGTATGTCTGTCTGTCTGTCTGTCTGTCTGTCGGTCTGTGTGTCTGGATGTTTGTTACCTTTTCACGCGATAATGGCTGGACCGATTTATATGAAAACTGGAATATAAATTACGTTCGTTGTAACTTAGATTTTAGGCTATATGACATTCAAAGCACTATATTTAAAAGGGGGGTTATAAGGGGGTTTGAATTAAATAAATCGAAATATCTCCCGTATTATTAAGGTTCATTAAAATATTACATAACAAAAGTTTCTTTAAAAATGATTTCCGATAAGTTTTATTCTAAGCAAAATTGTTATGGGACTGATATTTAATGAGATAAATGTGTTTTAAAATTAAAATAACAATGCCACCTAACGGGCTGTAATGAAATAAAAACAAGTGACTTCGTCTATAAGGGGCCTTGGACAAGAACAAACGAAAGCTATTAAACATAGCCTACAGAGAATGTTTCTGTGTTTGTATGAAGTAATATCGGAAGCTAAATTAACCGATTTGTATAATTAATGAATATTTCATCATTGGAAACTGTAGTTTCTCTATATGGACATAATGCTATAATGTTATTACAGTAACTTCTGAGTGAATCGAGGACAGGTAAGATTAAAATAGGCTCTTATGCACAGAGAACTTGATAGGCTATTCTGTATATTCGTTTCCTGTATATCTTAAAATAGTGTTTATGTACACATTCATTTTCATCTCAGATAATTAACGAACAATGCGAGTGTATTGATTTAGTATGCAGTAATAGTACGTTAGCTTAGCAATCCATTATTTTATAATTCAAATTTTAACTATGCTCAATTGAATCGTGTTAAAATACATATGTAATAAATGCAATGCAAAAAAATTGGGTAATGAGCGAAGCAGATTATGTTGCGCTGTTGTAAAAGTTGTTCCTCCTGAGATTCAAGAGCTCCCACAACAAATTAAAAACTTACTTACGTACGTACGTTATCAGCACACTTTTTAAGTAATATATAATATTATATAATATGATATGATATGATATGATGTGATATATGATATGATATGATATATGATATGATATGATATATGATATGATATGATATGATATATGATGTGATATGATATGATATATGATATGATACGATACGATACAATACAATATTAGTACATTATGCAACGAGCCTATAATGGTAGCAATTAAGACGCAAGTATGTTTGTTTATGAAACGAGCGCAAGCGAGTTTCATAATTTTCATACTAGCGTCTTAATTACCATTATAGGCAAGTTTCATACGACTTTTTATGCTCGACCATATTTCTAACTTGAAATTATTCAAAATTAGGTCTTCTTATGGTTATGTGCGAACTGAACTGAATTGTGAGATGTGCGCAGACGCGAAAGTATTGATTTTTTCCGAGGTCGAATGTCATTGACTTTGACAGAGAATAAGATGAACATTAGTCTGATATAACCTGGAAATTGATTTAGAATTGAAAAACGAGATGGCAAATTGATTTTATTTGAATATTATTTACAATTAACGCTAATTATTATAGTAACAGAACATAACCTTCTGCGACAGTATTGGATTTCCAGCCTCCGTGACTTTTCGCTAATTGTCTTTCGATTGCATATCCGAGAATAATCGATACTTGCGGTTTTATAACGGTACAAAGGTGATTTGTCATTGGCTGAACACCTGAACTATAATGAATAGGCGTACTTTAATGACATGCATTAAAGGACTGCTACCAGGTGTATAATTACTACATTTTGGCATGGTCGAGCGTAAAATATAATATAATATAATATAATATATAATATAATATAATATAATATAATATAATATAATATAATATAATAATAATACTTACTTACTGACTTTTAAGGAACCCGGAAGTTCATTGGCGCCCTTACATAAGCCCGCCATTGGTCCCTATCCTGAGCAAAATTAATCCATTCTCTAGCATCATATCCCACCTCCCTCAAATCCATTTTAATATTATCTTCCCATCTACGTCTCGGCCTCCCTAATGGTCCTTTTCCCTCCGGCCTCCCAACTAACACTTTATATGCATTTCTGGATTCGCCCATACGTGCTACATGCCCTGGCCATCTCAAACGTCTGAATTTAATGTTCCTAATTATGTCAGATAATATAATATAGTATAATATAATATAATATAATATAATATAATATAATATAATATAATATAAAAGGTAAAGATATCCCCGTAACATGCCATGAAGTCACTTGGGGGGCATGGAGGTAAAGCCCCATGCTTTCCATGACCTCGGCACTAGAATGAGGTGATGTGGTCGGCACCACGCTCTGGCCGCCTTTTACCCCCGGGAAAGACCCGGTACTCAATTTTTATAGGAGGCTGAGTGAACCTCGGGGCCGTTCTGAAAGTTTGGCAACGAGAAAAAATCCTGTCGCCACCTGGGATCGAACCCCGGACCTTCCAGTCCGTAGCCAGCTGCTCTACCAACTGAGCTACCCGGCCGCCAATATAATATAATATAATATAATATAATATAATATAATATAATATAATATAATATAATATAACGATTTATCCTTCTATCAAACACGAATGTCATCTTGATCAAATGTCCTATTTTAATTATGTAATAATTACTTTATATTCATTTCTAGGTAGCAGTAGCAGTGACAGTAGTAGTAAAACATGAATGGGAAAATAGTCTTTGAGATAAAGCTAAAGAAGTGAATTTATTATTGCAATAAGATAATGTAGGTCTATCTTCTCCCTCACCTTCTTAATTTCCCGGTAAACTTCACGCCTTGGTCTCCTCAATTGCGCGAGAGATGAAGAAGACTGGTCAATCATTTGCGATGTGCCGGTGTGTGCTGGAACAAGAAAAATTGCGATTTAATACATACTCTTACCTTTTATGAGAAGTTGTATTGAGTGGCTGTACATACAGTTATTTTCTAACGACAAAGTTGGCAGTGTCTTCCATCAAGTATTCAACAAATTTTCTCTTTACGTAGATGTATATTGCATTAGCATCATTGAAGGACGAGCAGATAAGATTGCAAGCATGATGTTGTGATTATTTGAAGAGTTGGGGCAATAACAAGACAAGCCACATATTGCATGTTTTGAGATATAACCATTTTTATGATTGGAAAAATTCTGTAATTATCAATTTTACTTTAGAATTATTATTTTAACCATTATTTCATGTATTTTGCTTCAGTTGAAATTAAAAGGCATATGTCGTGTTTATCGATAGATATTTTTATAGATAAGTGACAATTATTTTGTGGCTTGTCATATTATTGCCTCTTTTTATTTTGCAATAAATTTTAGATTGGAAAAGGAATAAATAGTACAGATATTTATTTCATA
Organism: Periplaneta americana; assembly: GCF_040183065.1. Taxonomy (NCBI): domain Eukaryota; kingdom Metazoa; phylum Arthropoda; class Insecta; order Blattodea; family Blattidae; genus Periplaneta; species Periplaneta americana. The sequence goes on along the minus strand of NC_091119.1, from coordinate 206,638,439 downwards.
TTCTTTTGTCTCCTTCATTATTTGAAAAAAACTTATTTGACTTCAGCTTATGGAGACTATGTTCAGTTCTGACTTTGTTCTTTTCTTCTAAATTAGAAGTTGATTTAATTCTCATCAAGAACTCGGCACATACAGAACAGGTAAACGAGCGAGGATTTCCAAAGTCAAGATTAAAATGTTTGTAGAAAACTAATTTCTATTTTGAGAGGGAACAGGGAAAATAGCCATGGCGAACATTTTCATTACACTATCTTCTCCACATTAACTTAATATTTAGTTCTGGTGGGAGGTAAGAACGACAGGAGTCTAGTCGAGAATAATGAACTTCGCGACATTTGTATTTTAATATATTCCTCTTAATGAGTTGAGTTAGCTCTTCATTTCGTTCCTTCAGTATTCGTCCTCAGCGATTTTTTACAGTCATTTCTCCTTTGGCTAAACGTAGTAATTGGCTCTTTTACACATTAAAAATGATCAGTACTGACTTAATAACGTGACATACTCTCTCAAAGTAAAAGTCCATACCAATATAAAAATGAATGTGAAGGTCACTCAAAATTTCAGAAAATGGTTTATTGTTTATAAAAAAGAAAATTATTAAACTAAACAACAGAATAACATATAAGAAAGTTACAACTAAAATATTACATAATTGTGTAGAAGTCTCGTCGCGTTACAATAATGATTAAGTAGAGTAATGAAAAATATTTTTCATTTCACAAGGTATTAAGAATAGGTCTTTGAAGTAGGTACTAGTTTCATTATAGTGTATATGATTCGCTTAGAATCAAACTCCACTTTCTCCAAATTATGAAATATGGGTTTAAGATATGTTTCAGTGCAGAATTTTCCAGGGAATGTGATAAACTGCTCGTTTGGAGTCAAACTGCAATTTATCTGTCTTAATTTTATTAGTAAAATCACCGTTTGAAGTCTAACTGCACTAGTTTTTCGTCTTTCCTGAAAAATCAGATTCTTTTATAAAGTACAGTTTGATTCTAGGCGACTCATATATTAGATATTATTATTATTATTATTATTATTATTATATGAAACACGCATAACTGTTGTTCAATTTGTTCCTCTCCTTTATAATGATACAGCGGGCCAAGTGTCTGGGTATTAAGTATAAATAATAATATGGGACGAATAGCGGGAGTTTAGACAATCAGTGAACTTCTTTATACGTAGGTATAATAGGAACAACGTAATATTTCTACTTGTGCTAGATAGAAAAAATAATGTATTTCCTATAAAAAATCTTTACGCGCCTTTGTCAGTCAACAGAAATCGGCTGCGGTCGTCCCAAAGTCACGTGACTCGCCCGTGTTTCGATGTTGATACCCCTTAGCAGCCTTCTGGGCAGCTGTACGCGCTCTCTATATTATACTAACCTATATTCATCTAACTCTATGGTGCTTTCACAGAAACTGACAAAAAATCTATCGGACAATAGAAAAACTTATTGATTGCTATCTGTTGAGGAATCATGACACTGTTTTCACAAATGGTGCGGGAAATTTCTCTCCACATTTAAATACAAATACCTCAATTTAAACATAACTGTGACTTGTCTTATTGGCCCATGACCTTCATTTATAAAGATGTTTAAAATACTAAACTTACAAATTAGAGAAATTCTTAAAAAAATTATGCGTATAATGTCTCTATAATATATTCGAGTTTTATTACTTCATATCATATTTCCTTGAAAATTACTGGTTGGCTGTTACAACGTACACCACACAGGATTTAAAATTGTCATTACTCAATTTGAATGTTATATTTGCATATTAGTTTTCTAATTGTTTGTTGCAAATAATGTCATAAGTAATAATAATAATAATAATAATAATAATAATAATAATAATAATAATTGATTGCGGTGAATTAAAAGAATGCTCAAGACAGTTGAAATTAAGCCCTACAGCACGGTTGCGAAACGTGAACTTCGGCGAAGAAGAATGTCCGCGTTTTTCCAGATGTCGTGCAACGCGTATTGGGGATTGATCTACAGTACACTTACTTGCGGGCTACATACCTGAGTCTGCCACGTGCTGTAGTCCTACACAGAAGACAGCTACGAACACGAGAATCCTGATGCTTGTCGTCATTGTGAAACGGACGTATTGTGACAACGAGGAGAGCCTGTAGGCCTATATATAGCTGCCTAAAATTAATTAATTGGTCATAAGTCAGGAAACATGCTCAATTGAGCAGAACAAAGATAAAGCAACTGACAAATTGACGTCAGCGGTGAACCGTGTCCTTATATAACCTGCAGGAAAAGGTTGAGAAAATGTCTTTAGCAAGTTATCAATTTCATTATGACGCACTCTTCCATAATTGTTCAATTTCTCCATGCATAGTATATATGTAATACAATCCACTATACCTTTGCGGGCCTAAAATAATTTGTATAAGCCCTAGGACAAAAAAAAATATGTCGTTTGTTTATTTATACTTATATTTATTTAATTGGCAACAACTTATTTTCAGCTTGTTTGGCTTTAACAACTTCAGAAAGAATTTCGGTTTCAACAGATCCCGACATCATTTCCAATATACAGAACATTGCTTATTAACAAGGCCCGGAGAGTTACGTACTAAAGATCAGTAAAATATGTACATATATATATGTACTTAGAAGTCTTGAAATATGTAATAAAGCCATTAAAATACCAAAAAAATTTGTAACATCATAATATCAGAATTTCCCTACATTTTCTTGAAATATGTTGCTGTCTTAACACATAGCATATTATGGATACAATACTACAATTAGGTATAATAATCTGGAGATGTATGTAAATAACTCAAAAATTGAAAATTACATATTGCTGTTAATTTTCCGAATTACGATCCCCATAAAATAAGGAACAAACATAGCTATGTTTCAAATTGTCAAATACTTAGTAGAAAACTTCTCCTGTTATCGCGTAACATGGCTTTGTACTGACTAAATGATCGTTCAACTTTACATGAAGTAATGGATGCAGATTTAAACTTGCACAAATCTCAATTTCAAAGACTTCAGTTCTACCTTCACTTAGCGCTGATTGTTTTGAATCCTGGGTTTTTCTTCAAACTGGAATAGAGCTTATCATTCACTGAAGCTACAACCGGGCCTTGTAGACTTTCCAGAGAAGTGACCGGCAACTTTTTGGAGTTTGGTGTCGCACTACTGCTGAATCACGGAATTATGAACTTTTAAATAATGTTATAGTACCATTAGGATTAAAAGATATTCCCAGTGATATTCAAAATAAAATTAAAAACGTTATCGGAGATTTTTCTATGTGTAATTCTAGTTAATGTTTGTATGTATTTATTTACACTACAAGTGGGCAAACACCCTGTGGCAGTGGTAACTTAATTACACACAATAAAAATAATACACAATACTGTGACAGCCGGGAGTCGATCACGCGTCCCACAGAGGACGGGGCGCGCGAGAAGACGGGCGGCGCGGCGAAGGAGGCTGCAGCCGCGCGGGTCTGGAGGGGACGGACGTAAGGGGAACGTCTGCATGCCGAGAGGGCAAGGGGAGGTGCGGTGTGGCGCGAAGCATGGGGGAGGCAAAGCTGCAGGTGCTTCGCTGTGCGAGGTGAAGGGGGGGACGAAACCTCCCGAACATAATCGTGCGGAAACAGAAGCTGCGAGTAACAGGTGGAAGACACTGGAAACAGTACTTTCTGGGGCCTGTTTCTCAAAGCTCATGGGCTAGTAATACTAGTCTGTACAGTAGTAATATTAGTTTATTTTACAAGTCTGTGTTTCTAGAAACTACAAGGGTAAAATAATAGTTACCAGTTCACAGACTAGTAATATTGGTCGATTTCACCAGTTCGTAAGTGATTCTGTTTCTCAAAATGCTAATCTAGTTGATTACACTAGTATTCAACAGGAATATTCCTACAAGACTCTAAAGACTGGTGATTTCTATGTTATCAGTTACCAGTGACAACCTTTCTCAGATAATCAAAACAAAATATTGTATTTATGTTTTTAATACATGTGGTTTAGTGATTCCGATTGAAGTGATGAAGTTGTTGTGAGAAGAGCTAAAACTATATCGAGAAAGAACAATTATTGTTCCTTTACGGGAGCATTTATTTAAATATAATGAACGGTTTAGGTAAAGTACTGAAAAGCTTGGAGTCAGTCTCGGTAGCGTACTTGGTATAGCGCTGGCCTTCTATGCTCGAGGTTGCTGGTTAGATCCAGAGCTACGTCGATGGCATTTAAGTGTGTTTGAATGCGACAGGCTCATGTCAGTAGATTTACTGGCATGTAAAAGAACTCCTGCGGGACAAAATTCCGGCACACCGGCGACGCTGATATAACCTCTGCAGTTGCGAGCATCGTTAAATAAACCATAATTTGAATTTTGAAAAGCTTGAAGAGTTGTTAAATGTAGTGGAACCTGCTATAACAAGACATAACAATAGAAGTCATGCATTATCAGCAAGGCTTCAAATACAAATTGCTCTTCAAATTGGGATGTTGATTATTTTCCAATGCCATCTGGTCTTTCTGTCCTAGACCAGCAACACATGCAGAATATTTTACTAATAATCTAATACCAATTCATCAACTGCAGTGAATTTTGCTGGTTTTCCTCCTCCACTGCCAGTTCTTCTGGTATTGTCAACTTTAGCCTACAAATTAAATATAAAACGACACTAATTTATGAATAGATTAAATGTAAAACTGAAAAAAAAAAAAATAGCGAATTTTTCATCAAGTTATAAGTGGCATTGATGTCGGCAGTAGACCCACTAACTATATAATATATTTATATTGTGATACCACAGTCTAGTATATACGGTCACGAAGCTCAATACGTAGTAAATATGCATCCATAGACAGTTGCTAACCACTAGGGTCGGCTAATATCGCCTCATTACATAACAATGCGAAATAGTACCGACTCAGTCTATTGTTCCTAGCATCCTCACAACTCAAGCTTCGTGACTGTATATACTAGACTGTGATGATACTGTGAACTTGAATTGGTACTCGTCAAAGTTGCTTTCTTAATGTTGGGCCAGTAAGTGTCCCTAACGTATGCATAATCTTTGTTCTGAGGTATCAGTTCCATAGCCTCACACATACAACATTTTTTGTCCATTCGATTACTTTATAATTTTTTCTTATTATGCTTGAAAAAGCATCGAATATTATATCCTTCGATTCATGAATCATATTCAGTATAGTCAATTTGCTTTCAATTGATGGAATTTTAACCGAAAAGAGAATTTAAAACAAATAAAAAAAAATAGCCTTCTAACCTCAAATAACAATACCTATCAATGACTATAAACAAATGAACTCAATCAGCTGACTAGTGAAAGAGGTCATGTGACTAGTGAAAAATTGTCACAAGTTACTAGACTGGTAAAATAGTTTGAGAAACAGAATCTACTAGAGCTGGTGAAATATACTCTGGTAACCAGTAACTGGTGAACTACTAAACTAGTATTTCTGAGAAACAGGCCCCTGGAAACTATGGTTTAGTGATAAATAGGAGACGCGAAGAAGGAGCCAGCCAGTTGTTAGTATTGGGCAGCGAGCTCAACTTGTGAGTCAGCAGCGCTCAGGAGTCTAGGGTTCGATACGCGAGTGCACTTGAGCAGCGTCGAGGCGGAAGCAACGCAGTTGGAAGTCTTGAGTTCGAGTGCAGTGGACTGTCTCCGGAAGTCTTGAGTTCGAGTGCAGTGGACTATCTCTGGAAGTCTTGGGTTCGATATACTGTGAACTTGATTGAATGAGCTAGAAGAACTAGCCAAGGCAACGAACTGTGAACAGAGAAATGTCAGTTCTGTTTTGTGAATAGTGCTTTGTGAACATTAGTTAAGATTAGCAGTACATTGTTGTTCTCAATAATCCAAGTGAATTGTCATTGTCGACTGTGGAGTGCAATAACGAATAATGTGTTGTTGTGTGGAGTGGAAAACCCATTGTTGGCGGGAGTGTTTAAATTCAGTTATAGAAATTATTATTGTTGACAATAAAAGTTACATTATTGTTTGAATTAAAAGTCACAATACAAATAATACACAATAATTACATGAATAATAATGCATAAAATAACCTAATTAATAAGTGAACCTAATTTTCTATTACACATATGTATGGGCCCTACATAAGTTTCACATTGATACTGATAACCAGGCTTCGAGACTTGGGACCCGATAAAATAAGTTTACTGTGCTTGTACTATAGGTTGTTGACTCGATGCAGGTAGTGAAAGGTAGAGATGTGTTGAGGTAACAACGTTGCTATTTAGAGTAGAGTACGGTAGTATGGGGAAACACACACATGTACATTCTGAAAGTAAATACACATTACACAATGACAATGTCAAAAGAATGCGAAAAACATTTATTCTCCTGTCTTTTATAAGCATTTGTGTTTAACTATACACAGTGTTAATGGTGGAAATAAACATGTAGCAATTTTAATTTCTTCATTTATCCTATTGGTCGTCTTTAGGAAGTGCAGTTGCAGTACCGAATTGCAATGTACTACAAGATACTTTTTCAGTGTCTCAAACGTAAATCTTTTTCGGTTATCTGCCAAACACAGTTTGTACTGTAGAAAGCGGCGCTCTACGTCGCATGACGTGATAGGAGCAAAACGAAAAAACCTAACATCATTGCAGTCTCTAAGAGACAGTCCTTTATTCTCGGATGACTCTATGTCCACTAATTTGCTGTTTATGTTACACAATGTTCCATATCCGTTATTTTTATATAACATTGATTTCCACTTCTGTTTCACACGTTCAGTAACCGGTGTACTTGGTGTCTCATTAATTCTCTGCATCATTTTCTAAATTAATTTGAGGGCTTCCGGCATCTCTTGCTCTGACTTTTCTAACCGTGTAATAGTTTCAGACACAGTTTGAAAATAGGTTTGTATCAAAACCAAATTATTCGTCAGAACCTTCAAACCCAGAGCGTTTTCCTTTCGTATTTGTTGGCATTCATTCTACAGTACCCCCACCCACTGTACGCTTTACCACTATACTCAGTACGCCGTTATGGGGATTTCCCACTGAACTGCTCTATCGGGTCCGAAGTCTGCTGATAACCTTTCACGTCACTCTCATCTCATCACTGCACTGGCATGTGCCATAGAAGTTAGAAAAAAATCATAAAACGTAATGCTGACTGCTTAATCGATTCCTTTAGTTTTCCGGACAAAATATGCAATTCTTTTGTTTCCGTGTCTGAGGATGCGATACCGCGGCCGAGTAGCGGTTATCCAAGGAAACTTTTCAGTATTTAAAAACAGCAGTAGGAGCAAACAAAATATAAGTTCAGAGTTTACTAGGAGACCTTAGTGCGGAAGAAATTTACTTCTCTGCAGAATCAACTTTAGCAGGACCAACTGGATCATTCTTCGCAATGTATTGTTAGTGTGCAGTGAGATATTTTCAGTCATGTTGTGGCAGAACGTAATTTTGAATTAACTGTAAATTGCAAGTGGGGTACGTCGTTAGTTCGGGCCATATCAGATACAAGCAAAAATTTGAGCAGGAAGGAAGGGAGAAAGGTGTTAATGAAAATGTATTCTCAATTTCATTAGTTTCTCTTCAAATACATACAAGTGAGCCTGTAAAAGGAATCGTGTAACAAAATCTTCGGCCATCTTCTACGAGATTTTGCATATCCATTAAAATCCTCTTCCAGAAAGAAACGTCACAGTTAATCAGAGAAGAGACAGAACATTAAATCTATGTTCTGTAACCAACAGAGATGCGTATCCTAACAGAGAATAACATTTCTAAGAAATACTATATTTGGGGTGTAGTACCCAAAGATTTAAATAAGGACCAAGACACGAAAGACACAAACATTGCGGACACCACTTACAGTTTGTCTCTGTACACTTTACGCCAAGATTCGTTGTTTCGAATACCCTCTACATATCGCCTACAGATTAGAGATTACGGGTGAAACTGACAAATCGAATTGCGAATCCAGGATGAAAATAATTAGAGAAAAATTCCAAAGTAAAATGGATATTCTGTTTGATAGAATGAAGCTTATATGTGGGACCACTAATGATAGCAATACGGCTAGAAGATTTTGTAAAATTCGACCCAAAGCGCTAAAACAATAGAAATAAATGAAGACCTTATCGAGCGATACTGTGTGATTCTGCAAATATTATCGTGCAGATTTGACGTAAAGTTATTCATAGATTTCAAAAAGGCATATGACTCTATTAAGAGACAAGTTTTATATGATATTCTTATTGAATTTGGTATTCCCAAGAAACTAGTTCGATTAATTAAAATGTGTCTCAGAGAAACGTACAGCAGAGTCCGTATAGGTCAGTTTCTGTGAGATGCGTTTCCAGTTCACTGTGGGTCAAAGCAAGGAGATGCACTATCACCTTTACTTTTTAACTTTTCTCTAGAGTATGCCATTAGGAAAGTCCAGGATAACAGAGAGGATTTGGAATTGAACGGGTTACATCAGCTTCTTGTCTATGCGGATGACGTGTATATGTTAGGAGAAAATCCACAAACAATTAGGGAAAACACGGAAATTTTACTTGAAGCAAGTAAAGCGATAGGTTTGGAAGTAAATCTCGAAAAGACAAATTATACGATTATATGTCGTGACGAGAATATTGTACGACATGGAAATATAAAAATTGGAAATTTTTCTTCTGAAGTGGTGGAAAAATTCAAATACCTGGGAACAACAGTAACAAATATAAATGATACTCGGGGGAAAATTAAACACAGAATAAATGCCTGTTATTATTCGTTTGAGAAGCTCTTATCATTCAGTCTGCTGTCAAAAAATCTGAAAGTTAGAATTTATAAAACAGTTATCTTATCAATTGTTCTTTATGGTTGTGAAACTTGGACTCTCACTTTGAGAGAGGAACATAGGTTAAGGATGAATAATTTCAAGGGAAAAATTGTTCTGGGGCCTGTTATCGATCCCGGCACCTCTGGTTGAACGTACCAGCGCTCTACCAACTGAGCTACCCGGGAACTCCACCCGACACCGTCTCAACTTTTCCCTTTATATCCATACAACTCGCGTGGGCTGACGAAACGCCAGAGACCCACATCGAGTGCACACAATCTCTGTGTGACTTGAAATTGTGGTTTTCTGTTAACGTACACAGTGACGTATATATTATGCAAATCTAGTCTTTCAGGTAAAGCTCCCTGTATACAGATTTGAATAATTTCAAGGGAAAAATTGTTTCGGGGCCGGGTATCGATCCCAGGACCTCTGGTTGAACGTACCAGCGCTCTACCAACTGAGCTACCCGGGAACTCCACCCGACACCGTCTCAACTTTTCCCTTTATATCCACACAACTCGCGTGGGCTGACGAAACGCCAGAGACCCACAACGAGTGCACACAATCTCTGTGTGACTTGAAATTGTGGTTTTCTGTTAACGTAGACAGTGACGTATATATTATGCACACAACCACAATTCCAAGTCACACAGAGATTGTCTGCACTCGATGTGGGTCTCTGGCGTTTCGTCAGCCCACGCGAGTTGTGTGGATATAAAGGGAAAAGTTAAGACGGTGTCGGGTGGAGTTCCCGGGTAGCTCAGTTGGTAGAGCGCTGGTACGTTCAACCAGAGGTCCCGGGATCGATACCCGGCCTCGGAACAATTTTTCCCTTGCAATTATTCAAATCTGCTTTACTGGGAGCTTTACCTGAAAGACTAGATTTGCATAATAGGTTAAGGATGTTTGAGAATAAGGTGCTTAGGAAAATATTTGGGTCTAAGGCCCGTATTCACGAACGTCGGAAAAATTTTATCTCAGTTTTTAGCTACAAAAACTTAGATAATACCTAGCTACATTTGTATTCACCAACAAAATTATCTCGGTTTGAAATTTTACCGGAGAAATGTTGGTCGATAAAATAGGAAAAACTGAGATAATCGTAATAACAAGATGGCGCGTAGACGACTGGAATATTTAATTGATGAAAGGGAAAATGACAATGATGAGGAATATGGCCAAGAGTACAAAAGACGACGTCCAGGTGGCTAAAAGAACGCGCTACATACTTTCAGGACTACGATGATTCAGATTTTGTAACACATTTTAGATTATCTAAAACTTCAGCTTTATCAGTCTTATCAATGATAGAACATAACCTGGAATTTACAACAAATAGGTAAGCTATATACTCTACAATACGTATTGTTTATACCAGAGAGAGGCAGCAAAAAATTACCGCACTTTACAGGGGACGTCTGGGAACAGCAATCCATTGCTCGACTCACCGATCAGCTGTAGCAGGGCGTGCGGGCTGAGCATTCAGTTTCATTACTGTAGGCCTAAATTATTAGTTTCTCGCCATTTTCTGAATAACTTGGTTATATATTGTCTCGAAAGCATTGCAGCGTCACGAAACTGATGTAGAAATTTGCGAACAGTACAGTCATAAGATTTGTTTTTTAGGAGAAATGTCTCAACTAGAAATATTCGTTGTACAATACTATACGTCACTATACCGACAGCGAACACAAATAATGTTCAATAACAAGTGTAGTAATGCAACACTACGTAATAACGTGCACTCAATAAACACTCCACTCGTCAACTAAACACTCCATACGCTTCCCGCTGTCCCACCATTTGGAATTTTAGGCCTACCGTAATAAAACTGAACGCCTGGCCCGTCCGCACTGCTACAGCTGACCGGTGAGTCGAGCAATGGATTGCGGGCAATCTGTTCCCCGACGTCTTCTGTATAGTGCGGTAACTTTTCGCTTCCTCTCTCTGTAGTTACCTAATTTATATACCTATAAGTTAGTGCTATTAATACACACACGCATATACAGTGAATCAATTTAATATTGGGCCAATGTTATCCTTACTGTATGTGCGGAATCACATTTTGCATTAAAATAAATGTATTGTAAAATACATGGATATAAATATATTGTACAATTAAAAGTAATAAAACTGCATTATTGTACTATAGTCACTATGACATGGTAAAAATATTTCAATCATAAGGAGGCATTATTTGCATTAATTCCTCGAAATACCGTAACAGTACGTCAATTTAATATTGGGCCATTCAGTGTTATTGTCCAATCAAGGTATTCAGTTCAGTCTCAGGTGGAGTCAGATGTACTCTCAGATGTGATCTCTGTGCTGTGTGGACATACAGAAGTTAACAAGAGTGGCATGGGGCGAAGAGGACTCAACATTACATTTGAGCAGCGACAAATGATTATATACCATGGTGCAAGAAGTAAAAGTCGAAGACAAATAGGCAATTCGCTAAATTTGCCCAAGAGTAATGTTGGAAATATTTTAAGACTATACCAAAAAGTAGATAGAATAGAAAGTACCACAAACAGGTCAACTAAAGAAATTAACTAATCGTGAAGAACGGTTCATACTAAGAATGGTTAAAACTAACCCAAGAATAAGTGAACCAAAACTTGCTTCCGAATTGTTGGACAAGTTTAATAAGAAAGTAAATCCAGAAATAGTGTGTTGTGTAATTAGGAAAGCAGGGTACAATGGCAGAGCTGCCAGAAGAAAGCCATACATAAGTGAAGTGAATAGAAGGAAGAGAGTTCAATAGTTCAATTCGCAAAAGAATATGTTAATAAGGATAAAAACTGGTGGAAAGATGTGCTTTTTGCGGATGAAAGTAAGGTAAATGTTTTTGGTTCTGATAATAGAATAACTGTATGGCGCAGATTAAATGACGAACTAAAAACTAAGAACTTACAGCCTACAGTTAAACATGTGATGATCTGAGGTGCATATCTTCAGCTGGGGTGGGGGAGATGGCCTTCATCGAGGTTAAAATGAATCAAAATGACTATCTGAATCTTCTGAAGAGCAATCTTCATAACAGTGCTGAAAAGTTGAGTATTAGAGACACTTTTAAGTTATACCAGAACAACGACCCAAAACATAAAGCTGGAAAGAACAGGATGTGGTTGTTATATAACTGCCTGAAAGTAATAGACACACCTCTCCAAAGTTCAGACTTAAACCCAATCGAAAATTGTTGGCAAGAACTGAAAAGGGGACTGCGATAAACAGCAATAAAGTCAAAATGTTAGCTGAAAAAGAGACTGCAGGAAGAATGGGCACTTATTGACTCAAATTATACCAAGAAAATAATTGAGAATTGCCGCAACGGTTGAGGGCCGTCATTAGACAGAAAGGGAACCAAACTAAATACCAGGGATCAGATTTTTGTGCAGTAGAGGAAACGTTTAATTTCTCTGGCCCAATATTAAATTGTGTGCATATATATTAGGTCATTTTTTGAGAGAGTCGTTTTATTTCTTCAAGTAACAATTCGTCTTCTTTACGAAGTGAGTTTGTGTTGTCTAAATTGGAATAATGTTCTGAGCTTCAATTTCTTGTATATGTTTTCTTCAAATGTCAAATAAAGACGTACAAAGTGGTAGTGCGACACTGGCCCAATATTAAATTGATTCACTGTACATGCATACTAACGATCGTATTGACAGGCATCGTGGTTGGCTATGTATCGTTACATTTCTTCATAAAATTAAGAAAATTAAAATTACATTGAAGTTACTTTTCTCCCATTTTAGGAATAACGCGGTATCGCCCATAAATCAGCTGCTACTAGCACTAAGATTTTACGCTACTGGTGGTGACCAGTTCAGCGCTGCAGATTACGCTGGGGCTGGTGTGAGTCAGTCTACAACTTCCCGAATTGTACATAGAGCCAGCAGTGCCATAGCTGCTTCACGATGCCAATATATTAATCTTCCGCAAACACCTCAGTCTGTACTTCAAACGCAGATGTGTTTTTACAGCATAGCCAGATTTCCAAAAGTAATAGGAGCAATGGACTGTACCCATATTAGGATACGATCCCCTGGAGGTAATAATGCGGAACTCTTCCGAAACAGGAAGACTTACTTTTTGCTAAATGTGTAAGCAATATGTAATGCTAATATGGAATTTAGCGACATAGTGGCTAGATGTCCAGGCAGTAGTCACGACAGTACCATTTTCTATAATTTTGTACAACGAGCCAGGTTCGAACAGGGGATCTATGGGGATTCAGTGTTACTAGTAGATGCAGGTTACCCCTGCAGATCTTACCTAATGCCTCCTCTGGATATAGTTTATAAACCGGCAGAGAATCTCTATAATGAATCGCAAAGCAGATCAAGAAATGTAATAGACAGAACGTTTGGCTTATGGAAACGAAAATTTCCGGTTCTTGCTTTGGGGATGAATGTGACATTAGATCACACGTTTGCCGTGATAACTGCTACAGCGGTGCAGCATAATATTCTTCGTCGAGCTGGAGAAGAATTACCTCAGGACGATCCAGATCTACAGTTACCTGCACCATGGTCTGAACTCTTAGGAGAAGGGCACATTGATGGACGACTATATCTCGCAGCGACAATCTAGTGAGACGAACAATAATTGGTACCTACTTCAGAAGACTCCTACTTCAGTAGCAGCACAGCATTTCACATTATTAAAAGGTCTTGCATAAATGTTGTCTATTTTTTCTTACACATTGTTGTTATATTACAAAACATAAGAAATAATTGGCTTTTTTGATGGTTCAATTCTGTAAACAAATGTACTATTTACATATTACTTATTCATATCTTTTAATGCACAGACACGGCTAAATTATTTTTTGATATAATGAAAACAGTGAAATTGAATTAATAATTATCAGCATAATGCGTTGTAACAATTTTAATTGTTGTTTAATAATATTTCAGTTTTCATTTTCTCGTATTTGAGTAGTTCATTTTCTCTTTCAAGTTTTACTCTTTCAATTTCGAGTTTTAATTTTTCCTGCTCTAGTCGAAGCTCCTTGTTCCACAAGTGTTCTTGTGTTGCTTGTTCAATGCTCTTCATTATTGCTCAGCCTTCAACTTCTGGATTTTTGCTAAGCATCGGTCTTTTGCGTGTAGTCGAGCTTGGGGGGACATTTTTTTAAGAAGTTGAAGGAGCTGTAACACACGTTGGTCGAGTCGTCACAGGCAACTTCACTTGTAGCTTCAGTGGAGCAGTTTTTTTTTATGGCTTGAACATTAGCGCTGCCGGCGGCTCCACTGCAGCTTACAGTCACAGTCGATTGTAGTGCTGGATGCTTGGCAGACTTAAGCATATTTAGTGTATATTGACCCCAATCGAATTGTGTGGATGAATCTTAAAATTACTACTTATTTCCGCAGATCCTTCTGGCAGCACAATTGTATCACCATTATTAACAACTACAATATCTAACGGTTCACTGTGACCGTCATATGGGGCCGAATAAGTTCTATTACCCTGTCAAGGATAGGATCAATTGTAATAACCTTTAATAGTGCCCCCACCTGTTTTCAATGCTTCCACCTTGATTTCCGCCGATGCCTTTCTAGAAGCTTTCTTTAAATTTTCCCAAACATTTCTCAAGTTTGTAGCATCCCGAACAGGCCCGTTTCCTCGAGAATTAAAACTAATTGAAATTGTTTGCCACTGTTCATTTTTCATTTGAGTTGTTACACCATCTGTATTTTTATTTTCTGTCACATTTATATTTTCTGCCACCAAATCCAATAGCAATTCCTTCTCTTGACATGTCATATTAGGTTTCTTTCTACGTTTCTGATCAACACTAGCCATAACTTACGGGTAGATAAACTATTTTCGGACACCTAACCTATATACACTCGTAAACTTGCTTATTTTCATAATGAATTTATAGTTTCCATGGCGATAGTCACTTGTTTCCCTTTATGCTTTCCGTGCTTCATTATGAAACAATTAACGATCAAATGCAATATGATAGATAGATAGATAGATAGATAGATAGATAGATAGATAGATAGATAGATAGATAGATAGATAGATAGATAGATAGATAGATAGATAGATAGATAGATAGATAGATAGATAGATAGATAGATAGATAGATAGATAGATAGATAGATAGATAGATAGATAGATAGATAGATAGATAGATAGATAGATAGATAGATAGATAGATAATAGATAGATAGATAGATAGATAGATAGATAGATAGATAGATAGATAGATAGATAGATAGATAGATAGATAGATAGATAGATAGATAGATAGATAGATAGATAGATAGATAGATAGATAGATAGATAGATAGATAGATAGATAGATAGATAGATAGATAGATAGATAGATAGATAAAACTTTATTGTCGATGGCATAATGTATGCATAGACATAGTCAAATATATACAATTACAATTTAATGTAAAATAAGTCAAATATAAAAAAAAAACGTTATTCATTTGAACGGCCCATGCGTGCATCCTCAAGACTGTAGGGACACAATTTTATTAATTTCGTTTTTATATAATTCTTAAATTTCAGAGAATTTTTTGTATATTTGATGTCATCAGGCAAACTGTTGTATATTTTAATACCAAAGACCATATATGTTCTACTAGTGTTTGTAAGGTGGTGAACTGGAATAGTTAAACTATTTTTGTTACGAGTGTCGCAGGTATGGAAATCACAATTTTGATGAAAATCAGACAGATTTTTATAAATTAGTAGTAAAACATTAAGAATGTATAAACCATAAACAGTAAGAATATTATATTGTAAAAAATGTTCCCTACAAGAGGTCCTACTGTCAACACCCGCTATGCATCTGACAATACGCTTTTGAGCAATAAATATATCATTCAGCATGGTTCCAGATCCCCAAAACAAATACCATATGAAAGCCTAGACTCGACGTGTGCGAAATAATAAGACATTAATACATCGTGATTTATTATCGTCTTCAAAATTCTGATTTGATAACAAATGCTATTGAGCTTAGAAATTAAACTTGTGCAATGGGGTCTCCAAGACAAACAATCATCAAATGTAACGCCCAAGAATTTAGTAGTTTCCCATTTACATAAGTATTGATCTTGAATAGAAATATTGATGTCCTTCAAATTTCGCTTTTGAGAATTGTGAAACGAAAACTCCGTTTTTGAAAACCAGGATAATAAATTATGCGGTGAATACAGAACTGAGCGTTATCTGAGATAATGGTGTTACCAGAGTTTTAGAAATCTGAGATAATAGCAAATATGACTGACGTTGGTGAATACGGGCCTAAGACGGATGAAGTTACAGGAGAATGGAGAAAGTTACACAACACAGAACTGCACACATTGTATCCTTCACATGACATAATTAGGAACATTAAATCCAGACGTTTGAGATGGGCAGGGCATGTAGTACGTATGGGCGAATCCAGAAATGCATATAGAGTGTTAGTTGGGAGGCCGGAGGAAAAAAGACCATTGGGGAGGCCAAGATGGGAAGACAATATTAAAATGGATTTGAGGGAGGTGGGATATGATGATAGAGACTGGATTAATCTTGCTCGGTGGGCTTATGTGAGGACGGCAATGAACCTCCGGGTTCCTTGAAAGCCAGTAGGTAAGCATGTAAGTAAGATTTGACATAAATGTGGATATATTTCAACAATTCATAACATATACCATTAATTAAGCAGGATAAGGTAGGCCTACATATTTTATAACAACTTTTTTTATATATTCATTTGTATTGATAGTTACTAATTTTGTTTAATTGAACCCCTACAAAGAGAGAATTTTTCTTGCATAAATGTATGTACTCAGAGTGTTGTTAAACAAATCGAATACGCTACATATAAGTTCTTCATAACGTTTCATGAAAATATATTAGATAGGAGAAATGTTATTAATTTTGTTTAAATTCATACTCTACAAAGGGGTAGTTCTCTTTACGCAAATGTAATAAAAGTTTGTACACAAAATATGCTGCCTTAAAGTTCTGCATAAAGTTTTATAAAATATGTTAGATAGAAAAGAAAATAATTTTTTGTAAACTTATTCCCTATAAAGGGGTAGTTTAACTTATACAAACGTAATCAGAGTTTGTCCTGAAACGAAATACGTTACAATGAAGTTCTGGATAAAATTTCATGAAAATCTGTTCAATGGGAAAGAAGTTATTAATTTTGTCCAACCAGATTATACTACATTATGCAACGAGCCTATAATGATAGTAATTAAGACGCGAGGATGTTTATGAAACGAGCGCAAGCGAGTTTCATAATTTTCATACGGGCGTCTTAATTACCAATATAGGCAAGTTTCATACGACATTTTATGCTCGACCATATTTCTAACATGAAATTATTCATAAGTATTCATGTTATTCTTATGTGACTGGGGAGCGAATTGACCTTGTGCAATCTCGTAAATTGTGAGATGTGCGCAGACGCGAAAGTATTGATTTTTTCCGGGCAACGAATGTCGACGACCTTGATATAAATTCGAGAGTAAGATAAACGTTAAACTTGATATAATCTTGAAATTGAATTCGACATTGAAAAACGAGATGACAAATTGAATTTGTTTGAATATTATTTACAATTAACGTTAATTATTATAGTAACAGAACATAACCTTCTGCGACAATATTGGATTTCCAGCCTGCGTGACGTTTCGCTAGTTGTCTTTCGATTGCATATCCGTGAATAATCGAAAACCTGAACTTTAACGAGTAGGTGTACTTTAATGATATGCATTAAAGGATTTCTGCGATGAGTATAATTACTACATTTCGGCATGGTCGAGCATAGAGAAAATTGCACAGTGCGCGCGGTGACAAATTGCGCATTACGCGACCGACGGACACGCAGTAGCAAGATGAACATCACGTTACCGACGGACGGGGAGTGAGATTCAAGACAGGAAACCTTTTTGACCGTGTCACGCAAGGGCATACACTTCCAGGATACTTTATGAATTTGAATAAAATTGAAAGTAAGCATGGAAATGTTAATAAATATGTAAAACTACGCACTTAAGAGTAAAATATGTGAGAATATGTACTTAGGAGCAAAATATGTAAATATATGGACATTAAAGTTTACGTTTTTAGACTCTAATTGGCATGAAACTCCAACATATCACAAATGTCGCATCTTAATGTTAATAGAAAAAAAAACTGTAATTATATAATTATCCGTGCCCTGCTATGTAAATTTAGAGACTGGTAACTTAGCAACAAGGAAATAATAGCATTATGCATGGCCTTCCTCCACGAATAATTTTATACTGCGTATTATTTTTTCCCTAATGTACACAGTCCCTAGCAAAGTGTCTTAAGAGTCCCAACATGCGGTGAGAATTTTTTTATTTTTAGCTCCGTACCAGGATGTAGACACATCAACGTTTCGCAACATGAATAAATGAATTAATTTGGGAATGATGGAGGAATATTTAAAATATACGCGTAAACGCATCCTTGCAAGGCAATTTGGAGCTCAGACGAAAAGTCTGTGTGAGCTCCAAGCCTGTTCGCCACTTGTCTCACTCCTATTTTCGCTATTCCATATGAAGGAACATAAAGAATTTGTAGGGGAAAGTAAAAAATGGACAACCTAATAGCTAACACATAAGGAGGGCATTAAACATAAAAGAAAATCAGTAGGGCAGGTATGCTATAAGTCAGGGCAGCCAGTGGAGAGAGGGCCGCCGCAGTCCTCGCAAGAGAAGGGATCCGAGCTCTTGCTCTGTGCGAATGGCATCAGAGTAAACTCGCCATAGAGTATCGAAGGCAAATGTCAGGTAATCTATGGCGAATCCTCAGTATCATCTCGCCAATAACACCTTGCTATAACCAATCCGATCGAAGTTAAATAATCAAGTAGTTGATACTTACTTACTGGCTTTTAAAGAACTCGGAGGTTCATTGCCGCCCTCACATAAGCCCGCCATCGATCCATATCCTGACAAGATTAATCCAGACCCTACAATTATACACCATCTCCCTCAAATCCATTTTAATATTATACTCCCATCTACGTGTCGGTTTGCCCAAAGGTCTTTTTTTCATCAGGTCCCCCAACTAACACTCAATATGCATTTCTGGATTCACCCATACGTGCTACATGCTCTTCCATCTCAAACGTCTGGATTTAATGTTCCTAATTATATCAGGTAAAGAATAAAATGCGTGCAGTTCTGTGTTGTGTAACTTTCTCCATTCTCCTGTAACTTCAAATCTCTTAGCCCCAGATATTCTTGTAAACACCTTATTCTCGAACAGCCTTAATCTCTGTTCCTCTCTCAAAGTGAGAGTCCAAGTTTCACAACCATACAGAACAACCGGTATTATAACTGTTTTATAAATTCTAAGTTCAATTTTTTTTTTGTGAAAACAGACTCGATGACAAAGTTTCTGAACCGAATAATAACAAACATGTGATACTGTCGTTAAATAATAAACTATAAAAGAACATGGTTACAATGAAGTACACTCAGGGTTTCATCATTACGCTAATCCCTTATTCATCTGTCGTAAAAAATCTTGGCTTCTTTTTGATAAAAATTTAAATTGGAATTTTCAAGTTAAAGAAACGATAAAAATAAATCTGTTTCTCCATTCACTGTTTGAGTCGCTTGAGAAGCTTCTTGCCCCAGCAACTAAAACTTACCCTAGTACAAACCCTAGTAATGCCGCACTTCGATTATTGTGACGTTTTGTTAAGCGACCTAAGTTCTGAACTGTCAGTCAAGTTACAGCGAGCTCAGAATATGTGGGTCAGATACGTGTGCAACATCCGACGATATGATCACATATCACCGTCCTTCGCAAGTCTCTCGTGGCTCCGTCATAAAGAACGCAGAACTTTACACTCTTTGTCTTTACTCTTTCGAATTCTGCACACCTCAACACCAAATTACCTTTCGTCTCGTTTCTCTTATCTATACTCCAACCACGACGTAAATACCAGATCACTTATCTGTGGCACGCTAAGTATACCTCTTCATAGAACATCTTATTATTCATCATCTTTTACAGTATCCACCTCGCGTCTATGGAATTCCTTGTTACAAAGTATTAGGGGCTGCAAGACAACAAACACCTTTAAGAACAGCTTAAAAGATAACCTTATTAGCATTTCACTCCAATCATACTGATTTAAACTATCACTGACTACACTGTTACTTTTTTCTTTAGACATCATCCTGATTGTGCTGTATTTTCAAAATTGTCTCATAATAATCTTTTTCTATTATCTAATATTATTTGAATTATATTAACATTCTATGTATTTGAGTTTAATTCTGCTACACAGTTTATTTCAGTGTTTAAGTAATAGTTCATAGTATTTTGTTGTTTAATTCGTAAATGACTCTTGTATACATGTAACTCTCATCTAAATCAAATTGCTGAATTCTTTGTAAGTTCATGCATATGTATATATACGTTTTGCTGGTTGAGTGGAAGAGAAGGCCTTACAGCCTTAACTCTGCCAGTTAAAATAATTCATTATTATTATTATTATTATTATTATTATTATTACGCGTAGAATATTGTTTTCCTATCTACATAATTATAGGCAATCATTTAGATTGTGCAAAATATGGAGAAAATTATATAATTAACTAGCTGAAAGCACCCGGCGTTGTCCGGGTTGTCCTTTTTGCTTATTTTTTTTAATTAATCAATCATCGAATTGCGTTTTATGTGTGTAAAATCTTTTTTTTCCCGACTTCTTTGCATAAAGTATTGTTGAGAATGAGAAAACACGGAGTTTTTAAGTTAATGTCCGCAACTTTGAGCAACTGTCCTTGAGCTTAATTTTAATATGGCCATTACAAATGCTAGTCGCACTGAAATTGCTGTTATTTAAAATGGAAAGACATATTAGCAGGTATCATAGGAATGCGTGGGATAAAAACATCTTCTCCGTTCGTCTTGCCAGTTAATATTGTCATTTCTTACGTTGGAATGAGTTTTTTCACGCCAATTCTTGTTCCATTGCATAATTTTGGCGGGCCAATGTTTTGCAGTAGTACTATAGGTGATTCAATGTTAAGTATTAAATTATATAGTAGCAATCCTTGTGGTTTCAAAGAATTCAGGAATTCAGTTTGATAAAACACAGTCCGCTCACTACCTACAACTGCGTAAAGATACCTACTTATTGCACGAATTGTCTAGTTTTAGCCTTCGTGATGCGTATCAACAATGTTATTTAATATCGTGTTATAATTTCCACGGCCTCGTGAAAGTCGATATTGAATACAACAGACAATAATAAAAAACAATTGACTATAGAAGATTGCATTTTAGTGTTATACATGAATGTTTGATCGTATTTATTTTTATTTTTTACATTTTTAATTAATTTAACGTCCATTTTAACAATTTTAGTATAGCCTGTGTTCTTCTCCTGGTTATGAAGGTTATACGTGCAAACTTTGGCATATATCGGCCAAAGCGTGTAGATTTGTATTGGGAACATACATACATACAGCGGTTCTTATCTATAGTTTGAAATAAATGCTTCTCATATAACAATTGTCAGTTTAAGTATATGCACAAGAATTGCTCTAAATTTTTATTTAGTAGATCTAGTAGTGCTATGCCTGAAGAACACATGATCTTGCATGTACCAAAATAAACAAAATAAGGTTAGTTTACTTCAGAGATTACAATATACTTAACATATAACCTTTTAACTTGATTACAAAAATTCCATGAAATGACACTACATGTGTGTCTGTGGTATGGGACGTGAAATATCTGGACATACAGACCTAAAAATAGGGAATAAAAACCACCGGTACCGTTAAAAAATGCTAGCCCGACAAGATTACAGCACGCCGGCATCTCTAATAGCTAACATCAGTCGCCAGACTTGCTGAACATTATTATCATTGCAACTATTAATAATAATGAAATAGTACCGTAACATGAATAACGGTTAGGATGTGTGACCTCGAAACGAGCGGACCCGGGTTCAAATCCTGTTTAGGAAAGTTATTTAGAGGAGATTTATTTCCGGGGCTTTCTCTCAACCCAGTAAGAGCAAATGCTGAGTAACTTGCGGCGTTGGACTCTGGACTCATTTGGTTGGCATTACCACCTTCATCACACTCAGACGCTAGATAGCCATAGCAGTAGATAAAGAGTCGTAGAGTAATGAATTAAACAATTACAAATTAATATAGAGTATTCTCAGTTCTGTTATTGTAATTCTTACAGATTCATTTCTCTAACATAAATTTAAAAGAACTAAGGAAGAGACTAGTGAAGTGCTTTATGTGGAGTGTGGTATTGTATGGGACAGAAAATGGACATTGCAACGAAGTGAATAGAAGCAAATAGAATCATTTGAAATGTGGATATGGAGAAGAATGAAACGTGTGAAGTGGACAGACAGAATAAGAAACGGACCTGTGTTGGAAAGAGTAGGTGAAGAAAGAATGATGCTGAAACTGATCAGAAAGAGAAAAAGGAAATGGCTGGGTCACTGGCTGTGGAGAAACTGCCTACTGAAGGATGAACTGGAAGGAATGGTGAACGGGAAAAGAGTTCGGGGCAGAAGAAGATATCAGATGATAGACGACATTAAGATATTTGGATCATATGAGGAAACGAAAAGGAAGACAGAATATAGGAAAGATTGGAGAATTCTGGGTTTGCAGTGAAAGACCTGCCCTGTGCTTTAAGGTGCTAGTATATGGTCTGAGATGAAGCTCACAGAACTCTCTCTGTCTTAGAAGTTCTTCGTAATTTTCTGGAGTTAAATGTTGCAATTCTTTCTTATTTATATTCTGAAACTCTGGTAACCTATATGAAATTCAAATTATATCCTAACCAAGATACCTTGTTTAGTTTATATTTACAGTATCTAAACTTCCGTGAATCCTTAAGAACTTTTGTGACAATTATTACAAAATTTGAAATGTTATTACTTTAGAATTAAGATATTTAATGAAGTTCAGACAGACAATTTACAAGGTAATTACAAAACCTTTGCCTTAACATAAATGAGCTAAATATTTCTTGGCATGGATGTTGTCACTTATGCAGGTTACATCATTGCACCTTAGTTACGAGTCTATTCCACGTTGTATTTCTTCCGAAGTGCCACTCTCCGGTCATCGCAAGTAGGGTCTGGAACAAAGAATATTTAACAGTAATAAAAAAAGTGACCAATACGGGTTGCTTCAATACAAATGTAAGGTGATAGCAGTTTTTATAAAGAGCGTAAATGTTCTTTCCATTAGTGTCTGGATGACATTTCTAGTTGTTTTAAGAGGAACAAGTGAGAAGCTTCACATCTTACGATGCCATAGAGACAGACTTCTTACGTCAAAGAGTAACCGAGTACTATGATGGAAGAAGTAGAACGTAGTATGTTTACATTTGGTATCCACGTCAGAAAAAAAAAATACAGAGGGTCGTGTCAAACACGAGTGTTTCAATAGTGACACAAATAGCCACTTTCTGGGTTGAGTGCGAGTATATCTTTGTGATATTTAACCATGTGCGACGTTAAACATGATAATTTGGGAACGTTCTTTTATTATAAATAATTTGTAATCATGAAATACTAAATATTATATTTATATTTTTAATTGAAATTAGTAACAACAATAAATTTCCTTAATCACGGTGTAGAACCAGTTTCGATAGGAGTATTGTACCAAAACAAGTTTATCCACATCACGTCTTCTACTTAGGCCGTATCCCAAAGCTTAAGTCTACACTGCAAGGTAGTGACTAGAAACTAACTAAAGGCTGGTTCACAATAAACTGGAAACGAGAATCGGAACGAAATGGTAAAATTGTTAAAATGTATACATTTAAATGTGAGCATTCACAATTAACGAAAAGCTTGCAGGAGCCCGGGATCGGGAACGGAGAGTTGGCCAAGTTTCAACTTTGGCGTTCACGTTTCCGATCACAGCCCACTAGATTCATTCTATTGCCATCTGAAAGCTATTTTGTCGTATATTTTGTAGCAAGAAGACCGTGACATAACCTATGCATTATTTTGTTCTGTGCTGTGCATCATGGAGCAAGTTTTATTTGATGAGATTCTAATATTGAGTGTTGAGGAAAATCCTCACGTTTATGATAAGCGGCGTGCCTCGCATAAAGATGAGAAAGTGACGGAAAATACGTGGCTTCCAATAGCTGCATCTTTGAACACCGATCGTAAGCGAATCATACTTTATTACTGTATTGGTTGTAGTACACACTACATATTCATGCTTCAATTCAATAACTACTGTTGTGTTTATTTTTGTTCTATTACAAATATTTCGTCTCTAGTTATTTTACGTTATGGTAGACTTAAAATAGGTTGTGATAATAAAGATGCATGGGCATATTTATAGTACCGTACCTAATGAAATGTTTCAGTTGAAATTTCGAAGTTGGTTAACCTGTGTTTATTTTCGCTGCCTTGTACTCATGAGAGAACGCCATTGGTCAATTATACACAACTAACATCAGAATGCGTAATATCGACTTTACATATCGTTATTGACATACATATCGATATGCATAGTCGTCTACGTTCTCGGTTTATTGTGAATCAAAAATTTTCATATTGACGTGCTCTGCTTCTCGTTTTCATTCAGGTTCTCGTTCCCGGTTTATTGTGAACCAGCCTTATCTTGTATACCACACACTAGAGAGCTTTGGACATGTATGCTGGAATGTTGACCTGCTTCACAGAATATTTTTTATAAAAACCATGACATTACAGTATAGCATTAAATTGAGAATTAATGCAGTTTCATCTGCAGTTATCAGCTGTGAACAATTTCCTAGCGAAGAATTCCTGAAACATGATTCTCAGGTTTATGAACTGAATGGTAATTTCCTCAGACCCTAAAAAAGAAACGTAGAAAGATGTAGAAGTTTAAAAGATGTTCGAAATATACCTAGGCTACATCAAATTTCGTTTTCCTATCTATAATCGAAATATGTTGAAAAGATAATGACCTGAAATTTTACAATATTAAAAAAAATGTAAACAGGCATTAACAATGTTACATCCGACTATTTAGTCAACGTCTAGTTCACTTGAGCTGTAAATGTACCTTTGAGACACGACCTTAATATTTGTTTCGACTTCATTTCTCCTTTATTTTTAATTGCCTATCATTTACTTTTAGTATTCGTATATTTCACATTTTACTAGATAAGTTTTACACAGTTTTTCGAGGTTCTGCCTGATGTTGCACTTTGTACAGAATTTAACTGACCGTACAGCTATTTCAGTTGTCACGGATGTTACATTTTTGCTATTTTCAAACTCAATATATTGAAAATGAAATTACTTTTGTCAAATTTTATTATTAGAATAAATTTAGAAGAACTGTATCATTTTATAGAAAAAAAGTTGTTGAACCCAATTTATTATTATTGCATAAAATAAAGAAAAGATTCCGTCATAGATTTTACAAGATTTGTGAACTCACTTCACGTCTTATTAACAAAAAGTGTAAAACTCAGGTCTCTGCATCAAGCAAAAAGAGATGCATTCTCATAGTGTCTATGTGAAAGCTGTACAAATCTCATAAGTCTCAAAATCATAATCGGTAAATATTTCATAGCCGTTTCTTCCATGCCAGGGATGTTACACACATTTTGTCACAGATATTACAGATGAATTAATATTCTTCATTTTTCCAGTTTCAAAACAACTGTGACATTTCTAAGTCAAAATATTGACTTGAACTGTAAGATTGCTAATTGTTATTAACTCAAACTAAATGAAACAAATGATAGAAAGAATCTAGTATAGAGTAAAATTTCGTTAATCTTGGAGCTCTGGAATTAACAGTGCAACTCTCAAAATATTTCTTCAACAATCGCTCCTTGAAAAACATACATTAAGGGGAGGCAGAGGTGAATATTTCAAAATCCCCAAATTTATCCGATTTTTTTAAAATTGATCATGGATACTAAGTATGTTATTAGTAATGGACATACCAAGTTTCAACTTTCTAAGTACAATAGTTCTGTAAATATTAATAATTTTATAAAACTTTATATCGTTTGATATAAAATCCTCCGTGCACCATATTGTAAGAAATTTTGAATATTTCTTTTTATTTATAAGTTCAGAGAAGGTATATAAATAATGATAAGTATTAGTTTATTCTGGGAATAATACAGTAATACAGTTATCTTGGTTTTAATTTCATACTTTAAAGGGAACGAAATCAAAAACTAACATCGGAATATGAAAATATAGTGTATAAAGGTAATAAAATTGGAAAAAAAAAACAAATTTTCTTCAGTTTTGTTCAAAATTTCACCTCTGCCTCCCCTTAACAGCTGATCTCTCTATGAGTAAGTGCTGCAAACTTAGGGAAACAAAAAGTACCCATTACCTAGACAAGATCACTTATATTCAATATCCATAAACTATCTTCCTTTTGAAAATAAAACATTAAAATATTTATATTTCCAGCCTTATCTATGCTTTACGCTAATAATAAAGAAATATTTCTGAAAAAGACTTTTTCATTGGAGTTCCCAGTTGCGTGGATTGGCTGATAGCATTTTTATCTCTATTCATTTATTTTAGTCTCATCTTGTTCCTTTAACTTCGAGAGTTTTGAATCCAACATCAGTTAATCTTTATAGAACTTTATTTCAATTTCTTTTGCGTATTTCTGTTCCACAATTATGCTGAAGTTTTACCGATGCACGCAGTAGGCTACAGTGTTGCCATAGTTAAATTAGTTGCCTCACCATTAATAAGTAAATTTCCTTTCTTTCTTTGCTTTTCTTTTACTCTTTGAGAAGATATTTTCTGGCTTGTAGTCGTTTTATAACAGATAGAAGAAATAATTTACCAACAAAAGAGAGACAAAATTTTATTGATTGCTGAAAATTAATAGCGACTCTCGCTATCTACTATTGTGATAACTTCTGACAGAAACCTCTAGAATTCAGCAAGGAGTTTAATGATTTCAATATCAGTGAGATTTGAGATTTTAGGAACGTCGTCAACTGAGACATTTATACTGAGGTTATGCAGGGTTTGGTGCTTGCAAAAGTATAACTGAAATTACACAAAATTGAGGAGCGTTTTTGCAAAAGTCAATAGATGCAGAAATTTTTTAAAGTGAGTTACATATGTATATCGTATGTTTTCTACCTCCGGAATCGATCTATGAAATGAGATTTACCAAAACTTGATTCATACCGTATGTAGAGACTACCAAACCTTCTAGGTTTTTTCAAAACTCGATAGATCCTGTCACTTAGTGTAATTTCTATAAAATCTTGATTTCTGCATGTATCGACTTTTGCAAAAACGCTCCTCAATTGTACTTCTTCTTCTTCTTTTGATACAAGTACTTATTTTTCCTTCAGAAGTTATATTATTTTGTAATCGTTCACTGTGTGTTACACTAAAATTTAAAATGCAGTAGCTACAGTGTTGCACACATACAAGTGCTGTATTTTGTTTCTTACCTTTGACTTGTTTATCTGCCGGGCAATACTGTAAAAATTGAAATACATTTAGTTAGTGTATGTCGAACATTATCTGCTTCTAAGTTATAGATAAACGAAATTAAACGAACTAACAGAAAATGGGGACAGGCTACTTGACTTGTTCAACTAGAGACATTCACTGGAATAACAACTTAACGTACATTACATCGCTTCTTAAGTTTTAAACGTATGTTCAATTTTAGTAACATTGGCTACATATTTCCCTCCTAAAAACATACTATATACCTCCAACAAACACACTCCCCTCTAGAAACATTTGAATGCGCAATGCTGTTATTTATTTATTTATTTAGTTATTTATTTATTTATTTAGTTATTTATTTATTTACTTATTTACTTCTTTATTTATTTATTTATTTATATACTTATTTATATATTTATTTAGTTATTTATTTATTTCCTTATTTATTTATTTAGTTATTTATTTATTTATTTATCTAGTTATTTATTTATTTATTTAGTTATTTATTTAGTTATTTATTTATATAGTTATTTAGTTATTTTAGTTATTTAGTTATTTATTTAGTTATTTATTTATTTAGTTATTTATTTATTTATTTATTTAGTTATTTATTTATTTATTCATTTAGTTATTTATTCATTTAGTTATTTATTTATTTATTTAATTATTTATTTAGTTATTTATTTATTTATTTAGTTATTTATTTAGTTTATTTATTTATTTAGTTATTTATTTAGTTATTTATTTATTTATTTATTTAGTTATTTATTTATTTAGTTATTTATTATTTAGTTATTTATTTATTTAGTTATTTATTTATTTAGCTATTTATTATTTAGTTATTTATTTAGTTATTTATTTATTTAGCTATTTATTATTTAGTTATTTATTTAGTTATTTATTATTTAGTTATTTATTTATTTTTTTATTTAGTTATTTATTTATTTATTTATTTAGTTATTTAGTTATTTATTTAGTGATTTATTTATGTATTTAGTTATTTATTTATTTATTTATTTATTTATTTAGTTATTTATTTATTTATTTAGTTATTTATTTATCTAGTTATTTATTTATTTATTTATTTATTGATTTATTTAATCTTATAGAGATAAGGCCATCAGGCCTTCCCTTCCCTTG
The DNA here is from genome assembly GCF_040183065.1 of Periplaneta americana. NCBI lineage: Eukaryota > Metazoa > Arthropoda > Insecta > Blattodea > Blattidae > Periplaneta > Periplaneta americana. The sequence continues at coordinate 206,609,981 of NC_091119.1, read as the reverse complement.
TACCAGGGAATTACAACTACAATATTAAGAATAAATTAGAATTATAATTACAATTAATATTAAATTTACAAATACAATAAAAATCAAAGTACTAAAAGATTAACTGTAACTATCATTCTGTAAATGAATCATGCATGCGAATGTTTACTCACCATTTCAATGAAGTCCAGCGCGCAGTCGAGGTACTGGTTGCTCTGTCTGTTGCACACGCTATTCTGCTCGGAGTCTGTTTTTACTGACATAATATATATTACTGACATTAATTTCTGTGATCGAGCAATGCAGAGTTTTCGCACATTACTGGTACCCTAAACGTTAACGCTATGTTGACGTCATTGATGAAAGAGCCAATCAGAGCCATTCACCTCACGTTATTTTAATAGTGGACCCGCTATCTCTAGCCATATAACGGGGACGTGAACGAAGTTTACCGTAGACCTAATTCGATGTTTAAACATGACATGTCGTTTGAGATTTACCACTGTGGACGATGTTCATCTACTTAGAACATCTCAAGATGCATAAATTATTAAATGAGAAGTACAAGAAAGCTCAGAAAAGAATTTTCCGTTGAGATTCCAACAGACAAAAAGATGAGTCGTGAGTACTCCACCAAGCGAAAATGCTCCTTTTTTAACTCACCGCAACTCGGAATCTAGTAAAGATTTTGAGTAGCGACCACTTTTAAAAGTAATTTCCATTCTTTCTCAACATTTCTCTCGCTTTGAGCGTATTCCGAATCTCAGCGCTGAGCAATCCGATGGCATCACGGTGTTCCGAATTCCACCGATGACGTCATTGATGCTCCACCGGTGTCGCACCGGTGCCATCAGCTTGCAGAGGTGGTGGCAGTCTCCATCAACCGCCATCAGTGAATCTGATTGGTTCTTGTAAAGGGCGGGAATTAGCAGACAAATGACATGGTGCACTGTTGTGTCATGGCGGTGTGTTCTGCTGTATTGTTTGTAATGAGCACAACGTAAAAACAATATGTTAATGGCTTATGAGCGAACATGTCAACGGACCAGTTATTACTACCGGTTCAAGAAATAAATTATTTATGATCTCTCTTCTTTGAACGAGATGGCAGTACGGAAATTTCGCAAAATTTTGCTAGCGTAGCACAGACAACAACTTATACAGTCGACATGACAGCCATCGATCCTTCCAGCAGTTTTGTTCCTATTTCGCTGCAGTGTGATGTCATTGTTGTCCACCTGTCCGGTGAGATTCGGAATACGCTGTTTGACCCCTATATAAAGTGAAAAATAAAAAAGTTTGCCGCTTACCAACTTTAGAAGGTATAAATCTCTGTTCTGAACTGGTAACATCGAAGTTAGTGTTTTTTCCTCACTTTTCAAAAAAAGGATTTTCATTTCGAATTTGGTCCTATGCTTTCCTTAGACATTAAGCTATCAATTAAAAAAAAAACATCCAGCGCGATTGATTGACAATCATACAAGCTACGACATGTTAAATATTTAAAGGAGCTGGAAATATCTATAATAGAGCCCTATGTGCACAGATCCCTTAAGATTCTTTCCAATGTTTTACGAACGTGAACATACGTCACTATTGACGTCAACATGACGTTAGCCATTTAGCGGACCAAGAATGTTCGAGACTCTCTAATAATAATCAAGTGTTCATTTTTGTTAGAATAGTAATTAGTTTGATCATACTCATACGATAAAATGCAGTAAAAGTTTATCACCACTTAGAGGAACACCCTTCAGACTCTTATGAGTTAATTGAATTGAATATAATAAACATTTCTAGAACATTACAGAAGTTTGTCATATCAATTTCACAATTAGAGACGGCTTTGTACAGGGACATCATTTTATTTTTACCTCAATTTTTATTGTACCTGAGTTTTTTAATGTACTTCACTTCCACCCCTTCTACTAATGAAGTTCAACCGTCCTCCACACAGATCCAACACCGCAAATACCGTCATAGTAGCCTTACGGTCATAGTAAACACAACGTTCCAAAAATATGTTCGCGTTTTCCAGTGACTAAAGAGCCTTCAATATTGAACCATTTTCCATTTGCCTACATCGCATCCCGGTTTCCCCCACCTGCTTCTATTCGCCTCTCTGTAAATGCTAGTGGCTGGGTTGTCTTAGCTATTTTCTGAGAACATTAATTTCTGTTAGGAATTGGACGTCTACGTAATATTCACCCATGCAATTGTATAAAATAACTTAAATAAAAGGGCCTCGTTAGGTAATTAACTGTCACGTGATTTCCTCCCTTTCTACGACGCTGCTACTTGGACGGACAATACATATCATGTCTGAGTAATTTTATCTTTTCGGACCGGACAGAAGTGAAAATTGAATTTACAGTACGTAAGGTCTCTTTTATAGAGTAGGTAGAGAATTATTTCAACATGAGTTACTGATACGAAGTACGAACCTGGTAATTGGAATTACGTACAATTGTCTATAGTACGATAATATGCACAAAAGAACTGAACACTGTATTGAAATGAACGGCCACCATTTTGAAAAATGTGTTTAAATAAATATATTATGATTATTTTTCAATTTAACTTCATTCTCTATATTGTACGCTAATGTGTTGTAGACAGCATAATATACACTGGATAATGAATACATCCGCATGGAAAGCTCAGTTTGTGAGTAAAAACACGCATTGTTAATACAGTACTGTACAAAAACCTAATCAAACTCAAAATCGCGATATTTCCTAGTTTACGTAAATGGGTGAACTACTTTTCTTCCCTCCTATACCTAGTAAAGTGATTTGTTTGTATATTACGCCAGTATCATCGAACTCCAGTCGTGGGAGGTCGTAGCAAACGGTGTTTCCGGTTCTTAATCGTTGATCCAAAGGTATAGCCAGGTTAATATTAGAAATGTTAGTAAAATAAAATGATGTCCCTGTACATTGTATAGCAAAATATATGCAATGATATACAGGGTGTCAACATAAAACATTTACAACTTTAGGTGTAAGTAACAAATAATTATTGAGACAAGATATCTGAATGTGGTTTTCAGAAACTGACAAAGTTTTATGGGAATTTTGTTGGATTGTTAAAATGAGTGTATTGGATTGTAAATTTTGGTGAAATCTGAAATATGACAATGGAAGATGTGGACACCTCAGGACATGGCACAATGTGTATCCTGGTTTATCGAGACACGATCAGATTCACGTCCGGACCCAATATGCAACAAAACTGTCATCACGGACAATAATTCGGGCGTGACACCGAAAATTTATAGAGAGTGGGAGTGTGTTGGGGCAGAAGGGCAGTTGGTGGAAAAGCACACGTGTGGAGGGCATTGGACATGTGCAAGAAAACCTTCCTCGGCATCAATTCTAGCCAGAATATCGACAGGAAATGCTGTGCTGCGTGGACGATCATCTGGCTGAAGAGCTTGCTCTGGCTCAACTTTGTTCGCGAACAGCTCCAGATTCTTGTAAAGGACTTTGTGGACAGTCGAACGCGCCAAGTTCAGTTCCCTGAGAATGGACTTACTAGAGCTTACTGATCGTGTCTCTATAAACCAGGCTACATGGGTACATTGTACCATCTTATGAGGTATCTATACCTCTTTCAATTTCTGATTTCACCAAAATTCACACCTGCAACCAAAAACAGAAAACGCATTTTCAACAATCCAAAAAAAAAAAAAAAAAAATCCCATAAGAACTTTGACAGTTTCTGATTAACATGCAGAAAACCGCGTTCAGATATCGTGTCTAAATAAATTATTTACTCCTGAAATTGTAAAGGTCTCATGTGGACACACTGTACATTTGAAGAGATAGGGAAAAGCGTAGGCTAGGACAGTATGACTATATCTAACTGAACATAGCTTGTGGAAATGTATTAAAAAAATAACAGGAACTAAAGAGAAACTGGATATCAAATCGAATATTCTAATATAGTGATGTTACAGTAAAAGAGGAAGAAAAACGAGGGATATTTTGAGGGGACAAAAGATGATCTAGAAGAATAAGAATGAAATGGCATTAATAGGTAGACTGGACAAGTTGTGCAAGAGAAGTATTAAGAGAGTGTAGTTATGATGAACTGAGAGGGACAGAGGAATTAAAAAAATTAATTTATGGGATTGTATTGAACTGTCTGTAATAGTGGAAGAACTCTTTCGGGATGATGGATAATAAAGACGTAAGTATGAAAATATAAGAATACAGATGATAAGGAAGGAACTATAAAACTTCAGGTGCGGTGAAGGCAAATGACAAGGGGTATATCTTGTATTAAGTTTTATTACTAAACTAAGTATTTATTAAGATGTACAGATAGTGATAGAGATAGGAAGGAAAGGATAATGATGAAGGGGGTACCGAACACAGGAATATCAAGGGCCGCCATGACATACAGAGTCAACGGTAAGTATTGTCATTAATTTCAGGCGGTTATTCTGTGAGATATTTCGAACAAAACCGTTTAATACAATTTTGCTCGTTTTTGCTTCCTTTCCGAGATAAAAATTGTATGAATAAAACATTTCATAGCGGTTTTTTCAGGGGGTTATTCTTTCAGATATTTTGAAGTAAAAAGTTTAGTACAATTTTGCTCGTTTTTGCTTCCTTTCCGAGATAAAAACTGTTGTATATTAAACGTTTGAAAGCGTGTTTTTCAGGGAGTTATTTTTTAGATATTTCGAACAAGATAGTTTAATACAAACAATATATGTTTGATGGATATCAGGAAATGACTTCAGAAGAAAGTTTCCAGGCACTCATTGCAACTCAAGGTTCACATACCCAATATCATATTTCAGACTTCCAGCTCCTGGAAACATAATCACTAACTTCTTTTTCTGCTATGAATAACGTTAACTTTGTACAGGGACATCACTTTATTTTTACCAACATTTTTAACATTAACCTGGCTATACTCGGAAACACTGTTGCCCCCTTCCATTGCAGGAGTTTGATGTTACTAGTGCAATATGTAAACAAATCATTTTACTAGGTATAGGAGGAGAGAAAAGTAGTGTATCCATTTATGTTGTAGGGAAATACGATATTACGATTTTCAGTTTGATCATCACTTTTACGGAATTTATTAAAATACAGTAGAGTAGTAACATTTTTTTTCTTCAAAAACTCAACTTTTCAGGCGGCTATGTTCGTTATGTAATGTCTACTTTATTTAGCATATTAGTTATTGGTGTTAACATACAATATAGAGAGTGCATTTAAATTGAGGGGGACATAAGTAAAGGGCTGTAAGTGTACTTAAGTTACTTTTGAGAAAATGGGGTTTAAATATTTAAGCTTTTGTAAAATCGGTGAAATTTTTATTTAAATTTTAATGTGTGATGCGATTAAAATATCCCTTTGCCACTTAAATTTGAGATACTTTAGCTTACACTGGATGCACTTAACTCATGTTATTACAAATGTCACTAGCATTCCTTTGCTTCTAGCCACCTCAATTCAAAAAAAGCTGAACTGAATTTTTAAACAAGTTGGTGAAAATGGTTGCCGTTCATTACAATGCAGGCTTCAATTCAGTTCGCATATTATTAAAAACATTTTGAAGCATATTCTCTGAAATTGAATTTATCCTTTCTTGAATATAATTTTTTAGTACGATATTATTAATATAGGTTCTTTCTTCTATAGAAAACGCAATCATATTTATGAAACACACTATACACTGCAGTGTTTACTTCACTGCTTGAAGACTTCGAATGCAACAGCGGCCGTAAGTTTGTGTGTCTGTCGGGAGCAAGGACATTAGTGAAGGGGTGAGAGTGAAGTACATTCAGAAATGCAGATACAATAAAAATGCAAGTAAAAATAAAATGATATCCCTGTACTTCTGTTGCATAACTTTAAATAACTCATATTTTTTAGTAAGTTACCTTTGCCGCATTCATTTTGAACCCCATTCCATATCTTCTCGTCTTCAAGGATCAAGGCTAACTTTACTTGTTTTAATGCTTCGTCAGGGATGACATTGCCATTGCTATCCGCCTACAATTGCAGATAGTTCCAAATTAAAAACTACCATTATTTTATAGTTTATGATATTTTGGTTCCATGTTGAACATTTCAATTAACCAAATTCCAGCCTACTTACCGCCTTAAATACTTTAAAGAGGCATTCCTCCATGCACTGAAAAATAAACGAGACTTCAATGTCGTGAGCAGTTCGTGCAATTATATAATTTATATAATATTTGTACAACTTAATAAAGTATACGAGGCGCACCCAGAAAATAAGTTTCCCTATTAAAAAAAAAAGAACACACACTTTCAGGAAAACATTTATTGGCAACAGGTACAGCAATGTTTCAGCTATTTTTCAACATAGCCACCATCAGAATCGAGACACTTGTCGTATCGTGGGATCAACTTTTGTATTCCTCTGTCGTAGAACTCTGCCGCCTGTGAATGGAACCAGCGTGTGACAGACGTCTTCAGCTCTTCGTCGTTGCCAAAACGCGCACCGGAGGACAGGAATTTCTTGAGGAGAAAGAGAGAGAGAGAGAGAGAGGGAGCGATGGAGGGGGAGGGAGGGAGGGAAAGGGAAAGGGAGAGGGAAAGAGGGGAGAGAGAGATATATACTGTTTGTTCGGCCCATAGACCTGACAGAGCTGCCGATGAATTTGAATTGGCGCAATGCTTTGTGCATTAAAGAACTTTATCATCGACCGAACCTCGCAGGCGGCGGGAGAAGGAATAAGAGCTTTCATTTCGGACCACTGCTGCCACGCTACTGGCACCAGGCGGGACCTGTCCGGCTGGCATATGATTGATACGTTATAGATCTGTTACGCATGCGCAATTGACACGGCTAATTACGTTTAATTTCAAGGGGGAAAATCGGGAAACTTACTTTCTGGATGAGCCTCGTATTCTTATTTTTGGAAATTATTAACGCTTAAGGAAGGATTTTGAATGGATACAAGTACAGAGGCTAAAACCATAGCTAAACGAACAAAATAACTTAAAAGAATGCCTCACTTACAAAATTAAGAATAACATAACACTTTGTAACGGAGTTAGAGACACAATAATTAGTAAGTTTCCTTCATACTGCAAACATAATGATCTTACATCTGTGAAAAATACATAGGACCTGCACGTACGCTAGTGAACTCACTCTAACACTTGCTTTCTTGGCGTTCCCTGTGGTTGCAGCTACTTACCACAGCGTAATTCTCGGGAAGTTCATATTCTTGACCATCATTTGTGTCTTTGGTATTCTCTTGTGCTGGAATAAACGTTAAAAGTCAGGTCATCTCATATTTTTGTTTGTACCGACATAATTCCTAAGTTTAAAATTAAATTATGTTTTACTTAACGACGCTCGCATCTGCCGAGGTTATATCAGCGTCGCCGATATGCTGGAATTTTGTCTCGCAGGAGTTCTTTTACATGCCAGTAAATCTACTGACATGAGCACACTTAAATACCATCGACCTGAGCCGGAATCGAACCCGCAATCTCGGGCACTATACCGTCTGCACCATCGAGGCCAACCTTCGTTCATAGTAGAATTCACTTACATTACAGTAAGAAATAGAAATATCAGGTGAAGTACCATCATTTAATTCAAAATCGTGTAGCTTACAGCATTTAAATTTAGTCGAGAGACGAGGTTTTAATATTGGAATATGAACCTCTTCCTTTACCTACGTCCATCTCCAAGATTAAATTTAATATATAAATGGCCGAAATGGGAGCAATTTGAAACTGTGATGACGTTTACACATCATCATCATCATCATCATCATCATAATCATAATCATCACCATCATCATCACCAACACCATCACAATCATCATCACCATCACCATCATTATCGCCATCACCATCATCACCATCACCATCACCATCATCACCATCACCATTATCACCATCACCATCACATCATCACCATCATCATCGCTATCATCATCACCATCACAATCATCATCACAATCATCATCACAATCATCATCATCATCATCATCACCACCATCATTATCGCCATCACCATCATCGTTACCATCACCATCATCATCACCATCATCACCATCACCATCATAATCATCACCATCATAATCATCACCATCATCATCACATCACCACCATCATCATCACCATCATCACTATCACCACCATCACCATAATAATCATAACCATCATCATCACCATCATCACCATCATCGCCACCATCATCATCACCACCATCATCATCATCACCATCATCAACATCATCACCACCATCACCATCATCATCACCATCATCACCATCACCACCATCACAATCATCACCATCACCATCATCATCGTCACCATCATCATCGTCACCATCATCATCGTCACCATCACCATCACTTACACTGTCACTATCACCACAATCATCATCATTACCATCATCACCATCATCACAATAATCACCATCGTCACCATCATCAGCATCACCACCACCATCACCATCACCACCATTACCATCATCATCACCATCACCACCATCACCATCATCATCACCACCACCATCACCACCATCACAATCACCAACACCATCACCATCATCACCATCACCATCATCACCATCATCACTATCATCACCATCATCACCATCACCACCATTACCATCATCACCTTCACCATCACCATCTTCACCACCATCATCACCATCAGGACCATCACAATCACCACCATCACCATCATCACCATCACCATCATCATCATCATCACCATCACCATCATTATCATCGTCGTCGTGAAGGATTGGTTTCTTTTGGAACCTTTCCGATTCGAAACATTTACTAATAATTTACTCGTCTTCCTATCTTCTCAAAGTTCCTCCCAAATGCCTCGTTCCAGCTGGTGTGTAGTGTAGAATTACTCTTGATAACCAGACATTGAAAAAAAAAAAAGTAGCGTATGACAGTCGTCTTGATGTAGCGGTAGAATCTTTAAAAAAATCTGAGTTCGTATGGCTTTATATTCACATATGAAACTTCATGTAGCTATAAATCGAACATATATATTTAAATTATTAACAAATTTATTGCAATAGTATTGCACCCTAAGTTGGCACTTAATTTTGTTCCGATCCAGTATAACCTTAAATTCTCACATTACGTGGCAATATGAGGACCAAGTATTCTGAAATAATGAACGAAAGTGAACGTTTCTTAAACTACTGTGATGAAATTTATACAGGGTGATTGGTAAGTAATGTCATTAATTCCAAAGGATTATTCTTTGTAGTATTTAAAAGAAAATTTTATACAATTTTGCCCGTTTTTGCTTCTTTTCCGAGATAATAATTGTTTTAGATTTCATAGCATGTTTTGGGAAAATCAATTGATTTAATTTCCAACATGATCAGTCAATTTAAGAGAGCAATGTATTATGATAATAAATGTCTGAAATAATTTTAGTTTTGTTCTTTAAGTGTGCAGAAATTTGATGTGAACAAATTAACATTTTAAAATTCCTTTCAGAACGAAAAGTTACGTTTGTTCGGATCAAATTTCTGTACATTTAAGGGACAAAACTAAAATTATTTCAGACATTTATTATCATAGTACATTGCTCTCTTAAATTGACTGATCATGTTGGAAATTAAATCAGTGGCTTTCCCGAAACACGCTATGAAATGTTTCATACTTACTTACTTACTTACTTACTTACTTACTGGCTTTTAAGGAACCCGGAGGTTCATTGCCGTCCTCACATAAGCCCGCCATTGGTCCCTATCCCGAGCAAGATTAATCCATTCTCTATCATCATATCCCACCTCCCTCAAATCCATTTTAATATTATCTTCCCATCTACGTCTCGGCCTCCCTAAAGGTCTTTTCCCTCCGGCCTCCCAACTAACACTCTATATGCACATTTCTGGATTCGCCTATAAGTGCTACATGCCCTGCCCATCTCAATCGTCTGGATTCAGTGTTCCTAATTATGTCAGGTGAAGAATACAATGCGTGCAGTTCTGTGTTGTGTAACTTTCTCCATTCTCCTGTAACTTTATCCCTCTTAGCCCCTAATATTTTCCTAAGCACCTTAATCTCAAACACCCTTAACCTATGTTCCTCTCTCAAACTGAGAGTCCAAGTTTCACAACCATAAAGAACAATCGGTAATGTGACTGTTTTATAAATTCTAACTTTCATATATTTTGACAGCAGATTAGATGATGAAAGCTTCTCAACCGAATAATAACAGGCATTTCCCATATTTAGTCTGCGCTTAATTTCCTCCCGAGTATCATTTATATTTGTTACTGTTGCTCCAAGATATTTGAACTTCTCCATCTCTTGAAAAGTTAAATTTCCAATTTTTATATTTCTATTTCGTACAATATTCTCGTCACGAGACATACTCATATACTTTTTCTTTTCGGGATTTACTTCCAAACCTATCTCTTACTTGCTTCCAGTAAAATTTCCGTGTTTTCCCTAATCGTTTGTGGATTTTCTCCTAACATATTCACGTCACCCGCATAGACAAGCAGCTGATGTAACCCGTTCAATTCCAAGCCCTCTCTGTTATCCTGGACTTTCCTAATGGCATACTCTAGAGAAAAGTTAAAAAGTAAAGGTGATAGTGCATCTCCTTGCTTTAGCCCGCAGTGAATTGGAAGCGCGTCTGACAGAATCTGACCTATACGAACTCTGCTGTACGTTTCACTGAAATACATTTTAATTAATCAAAATGTTTAATATAAAACAATTTTTATCTCTAAAAGGAGGCAAATTTGTACTGAATTTTTTTTGTTTGAAACATGTCAAAGAATAACCCCCTGAAATTAATGACATTACTCGCGGTTCTCTCTATATTAGCAGCTTACCTTCCGCTCCTCTTTCTTTGATTCCAAGCTTCTTCCTCACTTCGCTGTCACATTTATCCTCAGCTTCGTCTTCCTCCTTTGTTCCGTTCTTTAAATCAAAATTGCAACAAAACTGAAAATAATAACAGAGTACTAGGACTGAGTCGTTTCTGCCTACTTCAGAAATGAAGTGTTTTGTACATAAAGTGATTGCAAGCAAGAATGATTGAGCGCGTTGTTTTCCATAAAGAGCTAAGACCTCCTAAGGAGGGAAAGGTTTACTTACGTATATCGTGTGGTGAGCTGCTCCACATAGCTGTTGTGATTACACTTGCTATTGGAGTCTAACAGCTTGCTCATTTAGCATATTTCACATTTTTTGTAATTTTTAATGTCACCAGAGCTTCTGAAGCTCAAAACGGGACACTCACCAGTACAACGGCTTCTCGGGCTATTCCATCTCAAATCGACCGAAATATAGAGAAAATTGACCTTGCAATTTTTAAATACAATGAAACATTTTCTGTCCGTAGACAACTGTGATACAATGCTTTGTGCAAAGTTTGAGGCATCAGAACTTCATAGTGTTTATGCTCGACCATGCCGAAATGTAGTAATTATACACCTGGTAGCAGACCTTTAATGCATGTCATTAAAGTACATCTACTCATTAAAGGTCAGGTATTTCAGCCAATGACGACTCAGGTTACAATGACAGGTCAGCTTTCTACCGTTATAAAACCGCAAGTATCGATTATTCTCGGATATGCAATCGAAAGAGAATTAGCGAAAAGTCACGGAAGCTGGAAATCCAATACTGTCGCAGAAGGTTATGTTCTGTTACTATAATAATTAGCGTTAATTGTAAATAATATTGAAATAAATTCAATTTGTCATCTCGTTTTTCAATGTCTAATTTAATTTCAATGTTATCTCTGTAGGTTCTTATGGCCTAGCAAGGTCAATGTGGACATCTGTTCCTCGGAAAAAATCAATACTTTCGCGTCTGCGCACATCTCACAACATACGGATCATTGCTGAAGGTCAGATACAATTAAAATTAATAATATCAAGTTAGAAATATGGTCGAGCATAAAAAGTCGTATGAAACTCGCCTATAATGGTAATTAAGAAGCTCGTGTGAAAATTATGAAACTCGCTTGCGCTCGTTTCATAAATATCCATACTCACTTCTTAATTACCTTCATTATAGGCTCGTTGCATAATGTACTATTAAATTAATAATATTTCAATTTATTGCATTTTCATAAAATTAGCAAATTTAAACTGTTGTGGCTCCGAAACCCTATAACCCAATGATCAAAATCATGCTTTATTTTGATGCTAAGAACTTAAAGTTTATATTGACATGTAAACAGTTTTTCTTACTTTTAATGGAAATGGAGAAATGTAGATTTTTTTCATTAAGGCGCCGTTGGCCACGAAAAAATATTTTTAAAATATATGGTTAGATTCCGCATTGAAAGTACAAATAAATACATATTTTTTTACTGGTGGTTCGTTGATAAGAAAGTATTGAAAATATCAAATAAAGAAAATAAATAGTACGCGCGTGAACTAACCAGCTGACTGTAGGTAGTCGAGACAAGCAAGGCCAGGAGACAAACATGTGATGTGTCGTCTAGCAGTCATAGCTGTGCTGGCTTTATCACAGGTTTTCTTAAACACAGGAGTAAAATAACTCGAAACGGTCGCTTATCTTCAGCTCTCGGCCAGTGCGTGCGGTACTGCGCCTGTTCAAGTCTAGGCGTGTGAAAATAACCTATTTAATACCCTCGAAACTTATTGCCGAGCCACTAAGCAAACAATGCCGAATCCCTCTTAATAATGCGAGGTTTTTTCTCAATATTTTTTTTACATTTTTACAAATTGGCAAAAAGCCTAAAAGTAAGTAAAATCAGATTATCTTTCTCTCTGTGTATACAATAAAAATAAGGATTACTTCTTAACATAACCTACCAAATGTCAGCTTCAAAATGAGTTCTCGTTCAATGTTCTGCAGTAAATGGTTCCAGGGTTCTGAGCGCTGAAAGAGGCTTGTTTTTATAACCGTTTGACTTTCGATAGTATATTTTTGAAAATGCACTCCCCTCAGCACCTTGTATAAGTAGGGAAAAAATTAGAGTATAAAAAAATGCGAGGTTTTTTATTGATCGATTTCATATGGAATATCCCTCTCAGAAAACAGTCTGTTCTAGTAGTACAACATTCAATATCGGTACCCGGAGTAGAAACTTAATTTTTTAACTTTAAAGTAGTATAAACATAATGCGGACATTAACTGTTCAAGATTATGTATATACAAATTCAAGATGTTTCAGAAATAAGTACAGAAATTTTTAGGGATGATAGGTTTGATCTGGTTATTCATTTTAAGGATAGGAACCCTGATGAGTCGCTTTTATTCTTCGTCAGGTATGTCAGAAATCAGACTCTTTAGGGTGGTATTCATAGACATTTCGCAGCAGGCGCTACGAGCGTACTAAGCTAGCCCCGGCTATCCACTGGTTACTAGTACAGAATTCAAATCATATGCTATCGCTAACACTGGTTTATGAATACGAAAAACGCTGATCATCCACCGGAAGCCCGCGCTAAAAATGTCTATGAATACGGCCCGAAATGTGCAGTTATGTGCACGGATCGCCGGTCTGTGCGGGGTGCATCAATCAAGCGTTGCTCTTACCCGTTCTTAGCTGGAGGGGTGTACAATAATCTATTCTGCTCTTCTAGGGTTGGGTTAAATAGGCATTTGGACATTATAAATATAGTTAGCAGAAGGAAAAAAACACAGTTATTATCAGTGCCTATATTTGACAATTGTAATACAAGAAACTCTAGGATTACTCAGTTATACAGACGTGGACAAATTATTAACAAAATTGACGATTTTTATGATAATTCTGTTTACAAAATTTGACTTTTCAACTTAGACTACAGTTGACAATTTTACATATTTCTATCATTACAGTAGATAGAAATGTGCAAAAATGTCAACTGTAGTTTAAATTGAAGAGTCAAATTTTGTAAAAATATAAAATAAAAATCTTCATATTTTGCTAATAATTTGTAAATATGCAAAAATGTCAACTGCAGTCTAAATTGAAGAGTCAAATTTTGTAAAAATATAAAATAAAAATCTTCAGTTTTGCTAATAATTTGGAAATACCCAAAATGTAAACTGTAGTCCAAATTGAAGAGTCAAATTCTGTAAAAATATATAACAAAAATCTTCAGTTTTGCTAATAATTTGTAAATATGCAAAAATATAAAATGTAGTCCAAATTGAAGAGTCAAATTTGTAAAAAAATATACAATACAAATCTTAAATTTTGCTAATAATTTCGAAATACGCAAAAATGTCATCTGTAGTCTAAACTGAAGAATCATATTTTGTAAAAATATGTAATAAAAATCTTCAATTTTGCTAATAATTTGTCCACGTCTGTACTTCACAAAGTAGTGGTTGTAAAACATAATTTATTAATATGATTTTTGTACAGTATTTGAAGAAAAAAAAATTGCAGTAATTTCGAAACAACAAGAAACGAACAAGTATTTCATTTTACGTAGTAGGTAATAATTATTTTAAAGTAATAGACCCTGCTCTTTCATTGCTCGTCAAGCATTATTATTTACTGTGGCCATTGGAGCACAAATGTTGAAGAAAATATTATACTCCCAATTAATTACATGCAGTAGGACATTGTGAAGTTTTCACACTGAAATAATTTTTTTGTTGTATGTCATTATAAATTAATATTAATAGCTTAGAATTTAAATTCACGTATAGTTTATTTGAAAACGTGTAGAGCAAGAATCGAAAAGTTGGGAGCGTTACTCAAAGAAATTAAAAGCGTAGTTCA